>NC_057814.1:569396695-569397510 GCF_018294505.1 Triticum aestivum
TCCTGATCAACATGACCCCCGTTTCGACCGTAGGAGGTCCGTTTCCTCCGTTTTGTGGTACGCCACACCCCTCCCGATCAACAGGACCCCGTTCCGAATGTAGGAGGTCCATTTCCTCCGTTCTGCGGTACGCCAGGCCTCGTTTCCATCGCATGTTCCGTCCAAGCCCTCCCGATGAACACGACCACACATTCCGTTCCGACCCAGCCGGTTGGCTCCCACGCGTTCCGTTGCCTCCCGATGAACACGACGCATTTCGTTGCCTCCCGATGAACACGACACATTACGTTGCCTCCCCATGAACACGACGCATTCCGTTGCTTCCCCATGAACACGACGCATTCCGTTGCCTCGCCATGAACACGACGATGACGCTGTTTCTCCGTTCTGACCCAGCCATGTACACGAGCCCTGGCCGTACGTATGCGCGAGTAGGCGTTCGAGACCCTGCCCGTATGTACACATACGTGGCCTTATTTTCTTTCTTGCACCCTGGCAGCTGTACGTACGTGTACATGCTACGTGCGCGCCTCTACTACGACACGTGCGCGCCTCTACTATGACACGTGCACGCCTCTACATCGACCAGTATGTACGTACACGTTCGCGACCAGAATGACAACGCTACGTATGCTTCGACCAGGTGGGTCCCGACTGTCAGGCACTTCCTTGCCTGCGAAGATGTAGCTGGTGGGTCCCAGCAGTCAGGGGGGCGAATCGTTTTGTCTTTTTGCCCGGACGCACTTCCTTGCGTGCAAAGGTGTAGCTGCTGGGTCCCAGCAGTCAGGGGGCGAATCGTTTTTTTGCCCGGACGC
>NC_057814.1:569397659-569408340 GCF_018294505.1 Triticum aestivum
GGTGTAGCTGGTGGGTCCCAGCAGTCGGGGGGCGAATCATTTTTTTTGGACGCACTTCCTTGCGTGCGAAGATGTAGCTGGTGGGTCCCAGTAGTCAGGGGGGCGAATCGTTTTTTTCCCGGACGCACTTCCTTGCGTGCGAAGATGTAGCTCGTGGGTCCCAGCAGTCAAGGGGCAAATCATTTTTTTCACGAAATACGGTGGCCCGTCTGGTGGGTCCCCGTTGTCAGGTGGAGGAATAATTATTTTGCGCGCAATAAGGAGGCACTTCCTTGCGGCTGCCGTGGACCCAGCTGTCAGCCTCTCCACGTACAGTCCACGTCCGATGGAAGTCGTTCCTTGACCACGTTGACCACGCCGCGCCGAGAGCACCAGGGCGGTGGACGACGGCGAGGCCTAGGAAGGGGACGACGCGGAGCCGGGGAAGACGCGGCAGTGGATGCACACGCGGAGAGGAGTACGAGGGTTCACTGGTTCGGCTGCGCTGCCGTCGCCGCAGAATAACAGGGGGTGTGGGTGAGTGGAGGGATGGCCTGGCCAGCGGTGGGAGTAGTAGGGGGCGGTGAGGCCTCCGCGGCAGCACAGCCGGCCACGGGAGGCAGGAGCAGGCGGCACGACCGGCGCTGCTTTGGGCGGCTGGAGCAAGAAGACCAGAGGTTGAAGAAGCACGACGGCCGTTGGATGGACATCGTATAGTCACTGCAGCTAGAATCATTTATAGGCCTTGGTACGTCAACTTAGTAGGCCCACAGGTCAGCTTCCGAAACGGTACGCCCCAGATGTCAGGGGAGGAATCATTTTTTGGGCGGGTGAACCTAGAATATCCGAGATTGAAGAAGAAGCACGACATCCGTTGGATGGACATCCAACAGCCACTGCTGCTAGAACCGTGTATTGACTATAAGTTGACAAAGCCTTGCATACACGTCAACTCTGTTTTTTTAGGGGACGCGTCAACTTAGTAAGGCCAGAAGTGTGTGGCAGAGAACTTATAGCCCATTTGAGATTTGTACGAATGTGTAGCCCATTTTTGAATTCTAATGGAATTTACGACAGCCCATTTACAGTTTGTTAAAAGTGCAGCCCATTTCAACCAACCGTTCAAAACAGAATTCAATAAAATTTCCCACATTTTGATGGGATCCGAAATATTTTTATCCCGAAATTTCTAGTCAGATTAAATACAATTTCAATATAAATTTATATTACGTAAAAATCCAACGAAACATTGCGCTCGCAACAATTAATGAAATTAAAATTTTCAATATCCAAAAATAACATTTTATAAAGTAATCACGTGTTTGGTGCATTTTTTATAGTTACTGCTAGTTTTTATAATTACATCCCATTTATTATTTCTTAAAGCCCATTTTCTTGTTAAGCCTAAGGCATCCCTCCTAGGAAAGATTTGCAGCCCAGCGGGGCGGAGAATAACAACTTGACCTTGCCTGGGTATTCCTAAAAAAAGTATAGCTGGGCTAGCCATTTTCAGCTTGAAAAAAATTAATATTTGGGCTGGATATCTGGCCTGGGCTAGACGGGCCACAGCCCGCCCAGTTAATACCTGCAGCGATATTTTTGTTGTTGTTCAGAGGAGAAAAATTAATATCTGGGCTAAACATAAAAAAACTCTGCAGTGCTCACACCTCAAAAACACAAATACTGCTCGAGCTGCTTGGTCCCAGATGTCGGCCGCTTCTTGTGCAATTCTCTCGTTTATTGACTACTACATAGGTTGACAATGGTGTGGGACCGTGATGTCAGGAAACCAGGAGGAAGCAAAATAAATTATAGTTATATATATATATATAATAAGGAGGCACTTGCGTACGTGAGGCTATGGACCTGGTGGGTCCCCATTGTCATCCTCTCCAAGTAAAGTCATCTCCTCGCCCGCGCGCGCTTTCCGCCCGAAACAGTCAGCGCCGCGCGCCCCGCTTCCCGGTGCAGGCGATTGCTCCACCTTCAAACGACACAAGTGCCGTCTGTCCGTCCATCTGCCGCCCACATTAATGATACGCGGTTGCCGAGGCGGCTACTCCGGCGCCACACGTCCGTCCCTCCGCCCGCCCACCATTGCTATATAAACTGCTGCGCCGGCCATAGCCACAGTCATCTGCATCCGTTCCCTTTCTCCTGTCCACACCACTACTGCCCACCATGGCTTCCTCGCGCTCCAGCGCTCTTCGGGATGGGCGGACGACGGACCACAAGGAGATGGCAGCCATTGCTGCCGACCGGCTGGCCGGCAAGCAGCCGGAGGACGACGACGTCCCAATGGAGAACATGGTAGTCGATGATCCGGCGCCAACCCCCTTCTCCGCGCCATCCTCGCCGGTGCATTGCACCATGACCATCGGCGAGGCCCGTGCCCAATATATGGACAGGGTGAGGCAGATGCGTGAGGAGCAGTTCCGGGAGGCGCAGGCCGACGTCGCTTACAACCACCATCTCCTCCAGGAGCACCTGCAGGCGGAGGAGCAGATCGCCGCGGAGCGGGCGGAGCAGGAGGCGCTGCTCGACTCGTACCGCTCCGCCCGCAAGGGCCGCCTCGAGCGCTGGCGGTACCGCATGCGGGTGGCGGAGGCTGCGGCCGCCTACAAAGAGGCTAGCAAAGAGGGCGATGAAGCGGGCGAGGCACTGTTTGGCGAGACCGAGGACGAGGCAGGGGATAATGCCGGCTCCGACGAGTCTCCGCTCCGCTGGCGTCGACGAGGCCCTGCTTCGCCGAGGCCCCGCGGCGCCAACAACGAGGGAGAGGACACCGCCGGCTCTGCCGAGGCCCCGCCCCGCCAACAACGATGCAGAGGACATCGCCGGCTCAGCCAAGGCCCCACCCTGCCGGCAACGTGGGGGAGGATTTCCACCGCTCCGATGAGGCGCCGCCCGCCAGCAACGAGACAGAGGACATCGCCGGCTCCGCCGAGGCCCCGCCCCGCTGCCAACGAGGCCGCGCCACACAGAAAACGAGGAAGAGTAGAACACGATAGGTCGTCGCCGCTCGGGTCCAAGTAAGGCCACCACTGCTACCCTCCGGTTGAAGCCAAGCTAGGCGGGTTGACCATTGACGGCCGGTTAGCTTCTTGGCGGCGACGTGGAGTCGGAGAGCTACGTTGGAGAAGAACGCTGCTTCTACTTAACTGCTGGTGCAGTTGGCTGACTGACACGTGGGCCCAACAGGCCACATGTCAGTTACGCAACTGCACCTGTAGTTAAGTCACTGAAGCTTCTGTTCGGCTCAGCGGGACACAGGTGGGTAGCTTTGGTTAATTAATTATACCTCCAGCGCACCCCTTCTTAGTTGAAGAATGTATGAAATGTAATGAAATCCGGCATGTTTATATGAAATCCGACCGTGTATGAATGAATTTATTTCGATTAGTTCGAATTCCTGTATCACTGGCATTGGATGAACATGCAAAACAATACGTACTAGCATTATTCCCAGGGTGATCACCTCATTTGCACCAGTTTCACATGTACTCCCTCCGGTCCTTTCTAGTCGTGCATACAAGTTTTGTCTGCAGTCAAAGTATCTCAACTTTGACCAATCTTATACAAAAAAGTATGCACTTTCACAATGTGCGAAGTAAAAAGGAACAGAAGGAGTACAAAGAGTTTGAGCAGCTTTTTAGCGTTTCTGTACATTGCAATCAAACACACAGGCCTGGCAATTCATAGAGAACATTCAAAACAATTGATGATTATGCATCTCAGCGACTCACATGTCAGAGGCAATATTTACTTCACAACTAAAGAATAAAGAAAAAATTGATCGACGTTGCTGACAGCAAAGGGCGTCCCATTCGAAAATATCAAACGCATGTCTTGCTAAAATCAATGAGCAAAATTTGACAAGGTTGTCCCATTCCAAAATATCAAATGCCTACGATTGTGGAATGGGCAGGGTTTGCCATCAGTTCGGACATTGACATGGCACCTCATGCTAAATAAACCAGCTGTTCTTTTTGTGCAGTTCCACCAAAATCAACCAAATTCGTGCGTAGCTTGTATGATTCCGCCCTTATATGTTGCAACGCCTTGAACTTATCGACACCTCCTTTCTTGTGGTGGAAATGAATGATTCGATGTATTCATGAACATTTTGTGCAGTTCCCATTGAAATCAAGCTGAGCACCCCTGTTTGCACAAATACAAAAAAGTGATTAGTATAAAGCAAACTGTACTATGAATTGACAGTTTCAACAGACACATACATGGTCCATGTAGAGCACACTTTTAGAAAAATGGAACTCACCAGAAAGAATCCTAGAACAACATTGTACTCGCGCATCATAGCAAAAAAATGGAGATTTGTCAGTCCTTCTGAGCTGAAGTTAGTTTGGTCTTGTGGGGAGTAATGTAACCATCCTTCAACTGCTCCTTCCGATGAGAAGATAGATAGGGCTTCTTCATCCTGGCATAATCGGAACTAGTCACTTCACGTACTCCATATTCTTCTTTAGAGGAAGATGATCCTGTTGTGCAAAGACAAGAGGACTACTAAATGCTAGCATCCCTGTTTGCTCGAAAAAAGGAAAGGAAATATTTAAAACAACACAGATGAAGCACTTCTCAAGGACAATACCATTTTTTCATGACAGTATCTAAACAGTAGCACAACACCAATAGAGATGACAAAGCTCAATCATATGGATGAAATCAGTGGGTGAGTACCAACCTTTGTCAGGAGGCTTATTGTGTAGAGCATACAGATGAAGCACTTCTCCGGAACCATCTATTGCTATCTACGGTGGTGGCCATGCTTACTATATACTCCTCGATTAGTTTAATGTTTCCAACATCTTCTTGTGCAGTTCCACTAAAATATATGGTATCTTCAAAGAAGATCCCTGTTTGCACAAGTAGAGATAATTACATATTACATTAAGAGTGGCATCAAATTAGTGGCAAAACAATTGCTCGTTCCAGCCATAGCAATAAATTAAGATGCAAAACTATATCATTACTTGTGTCATCACAGTTCCAGTGCTTCATTACAGCACCGGGAGTTGATTTTTGTTTTTCTTCCGCTTGTTCTTCCCCTTCATCACTTGGTTCAATAACAGACAAGCTTCGCCTTCAATGTAAGATTTGGCATGTCAATTAGGGAGCACAAGTATAGTACTAAACTTAATTTTCTGATGAAAGTGGCAAAATACAGGCCAGCAGTTGTGAAATATCCTTATCTTACCTCAATGGGATATTATGGTGCACATACAGATTGGAAGTCTTGTCTCCATTTGTGCAGTTCACTAAAATCAAGCAACATTATGGTACAAGTAGCACAACATATGAAAGCACACTGCAGAATCATGTGAAAGAAGGCTAGTACTGACCTCTCATGATGCGGAATTCAAACAACTCACAAGAAGAAGATCTGAACCAAATTCGCCTTAACGGATAGGAAGTAAGATCTCCTCTTGTGCAGTTCCACTAAGATGAAGCAATCAAGCAACGTTGTCGGTGTGAAATTTTGGTTGAACTGCACAAAACACTCTTAAAACAAAAGTGTTTTGTGCAGTGCAACAAAAGGTCACAATGGCAACGAGGTGAAGTAGATAACCCTGTTTACACAGAGGTGCAAAGGAAACAATTAGTGGTCAATAACGGTGGATGACACAGAAGCCAACAAAAGAAGCATCTACCTTATCTAAATGGGAAAGAAAGCAAGACAGTAGCATTTCTCAAACGGTGGCATTGATTAATATTAACATAGAGATTATATTAACAATAAAATTTGTTAAACATGTAATTTGCTTTTAACTGTGGCATTGCATCAATTTTCCAGCGGCATTATTAGAGGGTGTTTGTTTACAGGGACATTTTGGTGTAGGGACTAAAAAAACTCCGTGTCAGTCCCATCTAAACCAAACAGGAGGGACTTTTAGGGACTAAAAGTGGGCATTTGGGACTAAAGAAAGAAGACCCCGAGGGAGTCTTTTTGGGACTTTTTCAACAGTTGCCCCTGCCACGCATCGCACCTTGTCTCTATTAGTTCATTACTAGGGGTAACATGGTCTTTTAGCATGTCATTTAATAACCTCTAGTCCATGTTTAGTCCCTGGAACCAAGCAGGTAGGGACCAGGGAGTTTTTAACCAAACAGGGCCTTAGATTAACAACAGCTAATGAGTTGCACGGGACAGCGGACGCACCAGCACCATGTGCATATACCGATGTACTGTGGTCATGCACAGTCTGTTGCAACAAAGAACAAACAACCAAGGAGCATATTTGTGTTGGTCCCAGTTTTGTTATCTTTAGACACCTTTCCCCATGTGAGCGCAGCAAATCTAGTCCTGCTCAAACTCTACAGCCTTGTCCCTTCCTTTCCTTTTTGAACTTGTACTTTTGCCCCTTCCTTTCCTCTTTGAACCACGTCCTAGATTTATTCGATACAACTTTCCCCACTACTTTCCCCCATTCCTTTCCTCTTTGAAGCACGTCCTAGATTCATGCTATACAACTTTCCCCCTTCATTTCCTCTTTGAACCACGTCCTAGATTCATGCTATATACAACTTTTCCCACTACTTCCCCCCACTCCTTTCCTCTTTGAACCATGTCCTAGATTCATGGTATACATGCAGCTAGAGCAATGCATGTGGAGTAAGTAAATTATACCTTAAGGTTCTTGGGGCGTGGTTCGGTGGGCGATGGGACGGCGGCGAAGAAGAAGGGGTCGGAGTCCCTCCCGCGCCGCCGCTAGGTGGAAAGTGAACAGCTGCGCCGGTAGTCCCTCGCCGATGGCGACAGCGTTAAGCCTCCTTCCCTTCCCGGCGGACGGATCCTACCGGCTCTTTGAGCAGCAGTGAGGGGAGAGAGAGGCCAACGAAGTCTTGTTTAGATCTGGAGAGGGCGAGAGAGTGTGAAGAGAGCAACTACAAGCGCTGAGGCTCCAGCGGGAGAGGGCGAGAGAGTGTGAAGAGAGCAACTACAAGCGCTGAGGCTCCAACGTGTATATATATACTGGAGAGAGAGTGTGAAGCGTGCAAACCCTAGAAAACATTTTGACCAGTCAAAGAATCCTCCTGGCACAAATTATGCTCAAGTGTAGTTATCGAACCCGAGACCTCAAGTTTGATGAGCGAACAGGCTAACCAGCTACACAACCCTCCCGTTATGTTCAACGAGAGGGAAATAACCTTTTATACATTCCTGCATTCGTGTGACAAGCATGCCGTGTTTTTTTGTGTGTGTGTGGGAGTCATTGGGATTTCAATCATAATCGTGTCATGTGGCTTTGGTGGTAAGACTATCCACAGTGGTGCAGAAATAATGCAGCCTTAGTCACCTTACCTCTCTCCACGTAGTACGTTGGGTCCCACCAGTCAGAGGGTGAAACAAACAAATTAATAAGAAAAATTAAAAGCGCCAGCGGTGTATCTTACCTCACACATCTCGCTACTGCTTGGGAACACTGTCCAATTGATCCCTCTGTTCGCTCACGTACTATTTTAAGTGAATCCTTATTATAACATGCACACAAATTTTGGGCACTTGTATTCGACTTAAGTCAGTGTGCCACCGTATCTCGTATAATTACTACTCCCTCCATCTAGGTGTAATAAGTCACATTAGAAGGTGCAACGGGACCAAGGTGCGTGCGTGTGCATGTGTGTGTGTGTTTAACAGCATGTGTGTGTAAAAGAGAGCGACAGATTGACCTACTCCTACAGAGAGATGTTGTGTAGTGTACGATTTTAGCCGCGAGAGTCGGTGCATCCTCTCATTTCCGGGCGTGTCCGGTAGGGACATGCGGACAGCTGCCACGCCCGCTCCTGACCAGCCTGGCCCACCCAAAGCCCCTCCATCGCCCGCGCGCGCTTCCCGCCTGAAACGGTCAGCGCCGCTCCAAAGAATCGGTGCCGCATTCATGCCCGGGCAGAGCGGACGCGACCTCTCACTGGCGCAAGAGTGATGGTTGCTTCGTCCGTCCAACTTACTGCTGGGTCTATGTGAATTGATGGCTCATTGGTCTTTATTACTGAGGTGGTAGGACTGCTAGATGTCCCACGCTTTCGGCGAAAGGAGGTACTACTACTAGATTACAATTTTCTCCATTCTTACAGCGGAGGCGTGCAAGAGCAGTGAAAACACGCAGGCTCAGTGATTACATGGCCCACCTCACACTATCACCGTGCGACACCTAACTCTTTACATAGTACTCCCTCTGTTCCTAAATATTACTAGATGAGTCCCCGCGCGTTGCCGCGGAACAGCGGTATATATCTCTGCGCAAAATTATCGATTTCATAGAACTAAAAAAACTCTATAACCGCATGACAAATGTGGTAGCCAAACTAAATAAACTCCCATCATCATTTAGATCATCCCACGTAAGGAAAAAAGATCAGCCAACTCCTACTGCATAATGGGATTATATTTATTTTTGACATGTTAATGGGACTTAAAATCTCACTTACATGCATGCTACCGGTGCATGCTTGCATGCAGACATGTTGATGTGATTTAAAACCCACTCACATGCATGTGCCACGATATTTCTGCATGCTTGCATGTGGCTTAGTGCAGAGCCTCTCAACGTCTAGATCAGACGGCTATTATGGACTGATTTACTTCATCTAACGGCTACATCAATTTTGATGATGTGGCTCAAGGAGAGGATAGAGAATTCCTAGTAGTGGGGACTAGCTATTACTAGTAGATAGGTCTTTGTAGAGATTCCACTACATATGGAATAAAATGAATGAATCTACACTTAAAATGCATCTATATACATCCACATGTGGTTCATTTTGAAATCTCTACAAAGACTTATATTTAGGAACGGAGGAAGTACTAGTATAGTACGTACTGTAATTTATCAGCGAGATAAATTTGTACAATGCTATGAAGCTTCCAGCTTCTGTTACATGTATCTTGTGTCCAAGGTTGCCCGTTGCAACATTTCATCAAATACAAAGGAGACTAACATGCATGCTATTGCATCTCAATGATTGACAGATCATAGCAAATATGTACTCCCTCTGTTCCAAAATAAGTGTCTCAACTTTGTGCAAACTTTAGTACAAAGTTGTACTACTACTAAAGTTGACACTTATTTTGGAACAGAGGTAGCTAAAGAAAAAAACGATCCATGCAGTCCCTAGAACTTGAACCGTGAACCCTGACCAGGCTTCAATTTGCTGGCAACGTTCGAGCTTCCTAATAAATGAAGTTTGCAACCTTTTGACCATCGGATCATTTTGTGCAGTTTCACCAAAATCGAGATGAGCATCCCTGTGGCAAAGAAATTGAAGAAGCGTGATTAGAATAAGATTACTGGGACTAGTTGATGAGACATAAACTCATCACAAATATAGTACGTAGAAGCCAGTAGAGGTATGTGCGGGGCAAAGAAGTAGAGAAATATCCACAGGGAGTGATGTGGGCAGCTGGAGCAGTGGTGCAAGCCGGCTGTAAAGGGAGTTGTACCTGAGGGACCTAGCTCAACCTTGAGGAGGGCGGCGGGAGGCGGCAACTGCCCACGTCGCGGCAGTGAGCAAGGGACGAAGGCAACCTCACCGGCTTTGTGAGAGAGAACGACGGGGACCCCTGATCGGGATGTGCCGACAGTGGGTTTTCGCCGTCGGCGACGGCCACCGCATCTACACTAAGCATCCACCCCTTCCCCAAGCGGACGTGATCCGCCGGGATGTTAGAGATGTGGCCACAGTCGTTTTGTGCGAGAGAGTGTGAAGAGAGCAACCCCAGCAAGCAACCGTGTAGGCTGGCCCGTCCTGACTATGTATATAGTGGAGCGGTTTCCTTTTCTCTCCATATGAACCTATCATATTGCGTACGTGCCACTGAAGAAAAAAAACTTTATTTATAAATGACGCGGCACCTACTACTCGTTCTCCTATAACCTTGCGCTTGGCATCTCCAAAATATTAACCTTGCGATTGGCTCTTTGCCTCTTCGGGAAGTCGAGCAATAATGGTAGTGCAGTATATATCGTTCTGGCTATATGAGACCGAATGAATTGCTGCACGTCCACCACGTGGGCGAGGGAGAGTGCTACATACGGAGCAAAATGAGTGAATCTACACTCTAAAATACGTCTATATACATCAGTGTTTGGAGTATGTACTAGTAGTTCATATTGAAATCTACTAAAGGACATATATATTCCAAACAATATGATATAATCTCTATAACCAAGGTAGTAGGGACAAGGAGTAAACGGAGGGAGTAGTAAATTTTTCTTCTCGTCCTGCGAGCCACCACGCGCATGGGCGAGGGAGCGGGCGTAAGGCGGAGCAAGCTTCACCTCATCCTGTGAGCCACCGCGCCCGTGGGCAGGGGAGACGGCGTACTAAGCAAGCTTCTCCTCGTTCCGCGAGTTGACGGGACACATCAAAAGTGCTCCAGTGTATAGAGCCTTGCCTCTAAGGTAGGCCCCACATGGTTTGCCTCTTTTTTTAACATAACACGTCAAGTCACAATTTGTTTGTTCACCCGTGGTAGACGATCCTCCCTCCACCAAGTGGACAACCAGTACACGTGCCAAATTACCACGTGGGCTGCCTTTTTCGTATAGAAGTGAGCTCCACCGTGTACCCGCGCGGGTGTGGTTGGGAAAGAGACGGGAGTACGTGCGCCGTGCATGCACCTCTTCTCTTCGTGCACGTCCCCCACCTACGTGGGTGTGTGTGAGAGATACAAACCGCGTTC
>NC_057814.1:569408817-569522077 GCF_018294505.1 Triticum aestivum
ATGTATCGGTGTGTGTGGGGGGGGAGGGGGTGGGGGGAGGGGTAGGCAGAGGCCTAACTATAGAGGTAGAACGACTCGTATATGTGTTGAGAAGGAGAGACCCAGCTATGTCTTGAGGGAGATCGGTCGACATCCATACATAACTGAAGGACGGTTAATATGATGGGACATAGAGAGAGAGAGGAGAGAGAGAGGGAGGGAGAGGGAGGGAGAGGGGTAGAGTGCTGGATGGGTGATGGAGTTGCTTCTCGAAGATGGTGGAAGAGGCCTACTAGACAAACTGAGGGTGGAACTGCAATGTTATCAATAAGAGTGGGGATGTGTTTCTGTGTGTGCCTGTGCGTGATAGATCTATCGGGACGCATCCATGGATGATGAAGGGGAACCATCTATTTGGTAAGCAAACCTAACTAGATCGATAGATCAATTGTTGTTTGTTTGAGGAAGGGAGAGACACAACTAATGAGGTAGATCGATTGACGTGTGGGTAAAAACGAGTTATAAGGACCTAGCTAGCTATATGTATTGTGAGAGATCGATCGGTGTACGTCCATTTGTTAGAGGCAAATAAGGCCCAGCGAGACGGATAGACAGAGAGAATGGAGCTAGGAGGTGGTGCGAGAGGCCCAACTACTAGCTAGATAGGGGGAGGAGTGTGCGGTTGTGAGATCGATGAAAAGAGGGGCGAGAGTTTACACGTGTGTCTGACCGTATGAGAGACACGAGGCAAGGACACATAAAGGAGGAGATTGAAGGTGTGTGTATGTTGTAGGCAGGCATCGCTGGAGAGGTTTATTGATCGGTGTGTGTCGGAAAGGAGTTGTGGAGACTCTGGGAGAACGACCTAAAGAAAAAATGAATGTGCCCGGTGGATAGAATGCCGAGGGAGGGGGAGGGCGAGGAGGGCGTGTGCATGCACGAGAGAAAGTTAGTGGTAGCTACAAAGGTTAGAGGATTGTGTGGGTGTAAGAGACTAACAAAGATCATAATTTGATATGAAAGCAGATTCATATATTTGAATAGGAGATCATAGTGTTTTAAACATTGCATGCATGAATATAGCGGTGATACACGTGCTGTGCACATGTTATACCATAATGTGATAATGCATGGTGTTTGCAACTCACAGCTAAATGCCGAACAATCTAAACCATACTATACATCAAACAATCTCACATTTTATTTGAATTTGTGATAATGTGTGGCGTTTGCAGCTTACAACTAAATATCGAACAATCTAAACAATACTATATATCGAACATTCTCAAATTTTATTTGAATTTGTGGTAATGTGTGGTGTTTGCAACTCACATCTAAATACTTGTAGGCGTAGGGGGCGGGGTACCATACATAATGTGATAAACACATTATACATATGAGACATGGTTTAGATTATGAAGATCTAGCTAGAGCTAGAAATGCAATGTGATTTGAAATCAAAATAAAGTGGATTCAAAAAATCTAGTTCGAGTTCATATAGTACACATAGTTCATATGTAACTCGAGACTAATCATGTGGTGTGCTGTGAAGATAATACACAAATGATGGTTTAACTTGACAATAATGATGATTGTAGATCTTATTAAAACAGAGAAACGAATTCAAATGCTTTGACTTCACAACAATCATTACTGTAGATCTTATTCAAATAGAGAAATGGATTCAAATTTAGTTCATATTGAAGCGGTAGTATATACGTTTGGAATGCACTAAAACGTTCATTTGAGTAGTAGGTTGCATGCATTATACACGTAGCGAAATATTTTAATTGAACATAACATGAATTCAAAGTTTTGAATGACATTTGTAGTGCGCATTGATTTGGTACAGTACACGTTAGGCTTGTCCGGAAATTTCAACCCGCGCCTTGTTAGCCCGAAATATTTAAGATATATCTTTGTCTCGTTGTGCTCCGACAACTCCCTCCATCTCAACCCGCGCCTTGCTATTCCGAAATTATAACGCGCGCGAAAACTCCCACCTCCTGGGAAATCCCGACACGCGAAATGCCCGTGGTACCCCTGAACCGAAAGAACCACCTCAAATCGGTGGGGGTACTTTCGTAACTTACCCCACATTTTGGACAAGCGCGTCTCTAAGCCATGGTTCCCCACTGCCATCCCATCCGCCCAGCCATTCATACACCGAGGCCGCGAAAACCCGCGACGAAACCCCACACCCTGCTTCGTCCGCCACCCAGCAGGAGCCTCTTCCCCGACGACGTCGTCCATAGCAACACCTCGACGTCCCTCATCCACCGTACCAGATGAGGATCCGTTGTCGATCTCATCGTCCCGCCGGTTCAACCACCCCGTCCTCCACCTCCAAGGAGCTGCCCCGACGTTCCCCTCGTCTTTCGCGCCACCTCCATTCCCACACCACCGTCTTCACCTGCACCACCGGAAGAGCATCATCATCACCATTTCCTTGGATGAAGCTGTGGCCTAATCGGCGCCACCAAAGAGGTTGTACACTAATCGCCACATTTTCTTCTTGATTCGATCTCACGGTGCTGCCGGCGCTCGGTCCCGAGCCGACACGGCGCGGCTCCATCCACGGCGGCGTCGCCGGCCACTTCCTCCATGGCGTTGCTCCCTCGGCGGCGACGTCCACATCAGTAGGAGCTGCTGCTGCTTTAGCTCTCGGTCCCCTGCCTGGTCTGCTCTTGCTATTGCTCTTGCTCGCGCTGCTGCTCTCGCTCTTGCTCTTGCTTGCGATGCTGCTCCGATTTAGCTACACTTCAGTCGACTGAATCGACTTTTGGGTCAGTCGATTTTCAGGGGGGGGGGCTCGCCGGGGTGAAGGAAGAACCAGCCGCAGCGGGGACGGGGGCTCGCCGGAGAGGTACCCCACTATCTATCTTAGGGTTCAGGATGGGGGCGGTTGTCACCGGCGGTGGCGGGGTGTTGGCGGGGCGGTGGCGTGGGGATCGCCGGAGAAAAAGCTCGGCACGGGGGGGGCCTAGAGGGATGGCCGGGGCAGCGGCGGACCGGCGGCGCACCGCCCGCCGCGGGCGGCGGGGGGCTGCTGTTTGGCCGGTGGTGGCTGGGGCTCATGGGGGTGGAGGTTGAAGATGAACCGCAGGCCCTTGATTTCGTATCCAATGGCTGCAAAATCGACTGACCAAAGACGAAAAAGTCAGTCAACCGACGTGTAGCCTCACCTTGCTAGTGCGTTCAGTTTCGACAACAAAATTCAGTTTCGACAGCAAAATTCAGTTTCGACAGTTAAGTTCAGTTTCGACAGTTAAGTTCAGTTTCGGCAGTTAAGTTCAGTTTCGATAGTTAAGTTCAGAGATGAGCGGCTGATGTATTTTACATCTAGCACTTTGTGGTTATGTATTTTACGTCATGTATTGGAGATGCTATTAGAATTCCACTCAGGTTAACGTTGTTCGTTGTCTCTCTTGTCCTGCTTCAGCCTTGGCATCGTACAACTCACCGGAGCTGCTCCAACAACGAAACCCTCCATCACAGCAGAGCAGTACCTCAGGCTCCATCTCCAGACGCCTAAGATCTTCTTCCCCTCCTTCGACAGCAAAGTCAACCGGAGCATCCTCACCGGCCAACCCAATCACGCTGAGATCGACATGGCTTCGCCAAAGAGGTTGTACACTTGTTGCATCTCTTTTTTACTCTACATGTTATATATATTGTCCACTGAGCACACAGATTTGTTCCTTTAGTGTCTCCTTGAAAGAAAAAAACATAGGAATTTTAATTTTCACTTGTCCTCCTTTTCAAATTCCTATTCATGAAGCACAAGACTAAGAGATAGTAGCATAATAGCATTATAACCGTACATTTTCTTGTGGTTTGACTTAATCTCACCATGCTTCTTTGCATCCTCTGATCTTCCAATTGTTGTGAATCAAACACCCAGATTGGCAGAAATCCTGTGTTTTTAAATTCTCTGTTTTGCACGTGCATTCCTATCCTATTCCTGTCTATTTCCTATCCCTGTATTGTTGGAATCCTCCAATTCAAACGAGCCCTTACAGAATTACTTCTCTTACAGATAGTTATCAAAGAAAACCTTGCGTGGTTTGTCCCGCTCCTGCTGGGCCGTCGTCCACCCCAGCTCAGCTGCTCCAACGACCGAAGGGTCCAGCACAGCAGGAATCCGGCCTCCAGACTGTCTTTCGCCGCCTCAGATCTTCTTCCCCGCCGCTGGCAGCCATGAAAACTGCATTACCATCATCAACCGAGCAGATGACCTCGAGGACTACACGGGTCCGCAAGAGAGGTCGCACTCTTTCGTGTCTTCTTACGTTATGCATCGCTTAATATTACATGCTACTTTATCGTCCTGTTCACTGATTAGACTCTGAGTCAACTCCAAACTAATGGTCAAACTTGAGTTTTTAAATGGTTGTGGGGTACATATCGGGGCCGCTATCAATAGTATCTATCTACTATCTGGTTAATCTCCAGTGTCTACTATGAGTTTCATGTTGGGTGGGAAACAAACAGTAAAGAAGCCATTATCTGTATTTTTTAACTGAAGCCATTATCTGCCTGCTATTATGGTTTTGGGTCTATCCACAGGTTGCTACCATCACTCTGGATTTCTGCATGCACTCCTTACATAATCTCACTATGTTTTATCCAATGCATGACCGTTATTGTAAACAATGGAACTGAACATGTAGAGAAAAAGAGACGAGCCTTGCGTGGCAATAAAATTTCATGCAGACGTCGCTCCATGGTAGGCGCAAAGGCAGCCCCCCTCCATGCATTTTGGATTGTAATCGAGAGGAAGATATCTGTTTTGAGGGGGATTCAGAAGGAGAAGACAACTCCTATTTACCCCCTGAGGTCTTCGCTCTAACTTGGCATGCTGATGTTGGTTATATCATGCATATGGTGTCTTGCATTGCTTACTTTATACATCAAATATGTCATCTGCTTAGTTTAGACATCCTTTGTGAGAATGCCATCTGTTTAGTTTATTCATCGTTTATGTGAATTATGCAACGCCATCTTGTTTAGCCAGGCATCATATATGTGAATTTTGCAATGCCATCCTGCTTAGCCAGTCATCTTATATGTAAATTATATCAGGCCATCCTTTTTTCGTTACATATTACATTTGTCAACAATGTTAGTACATTCAACTGCTCTTCGTGTGCATCAGCCATTTGACACAGTGATGGCAAATTCTGGAGTGAAAACAAGGTCTTCAGAGCAGACTATGCTATCTGACGAAGCGCATATCTCGCTAGTTACGGATAGCTCCTCAGAGGAGGATTCAGAGACAGATGACCAGTCCTATCCCCCCCGAGGTGTATGCTCTAACTTGGCAGGGTTATGTTGCTCATATCGTGCGTATGGTGTCTCGCATTGCTATGTCATTTGATTAGTTTAGACATGCTTTGTGTGAATGCCACCTGTTCAGTGTCTAATTACCATATATGTGAATTATGCATTTCCATCTTGTTGCAAGACATTATATATGTGAATTATACAATGCTATCTTGTTGCAAAGGCATTATATATGTGAATTATGCAATGCCATGCTGTTTAGCCAATCATCATGTATGTGAATTATATCATGCTATCATTTTTTTGTATTACGTGTTCCATTTGTCGACAACGTTTGTATATTCAACTACTCTTCCTGTGCATCAACCATTTGAAGCGGTGATGGAAGTATCTGGAGTGAAAACAAGGTATCCAGAGCAGACAATGCTACCTGCTGAAGCAGACATCTTGCTGGTTACAGAGAGCTCCTCAGAGGAGGATTCAGAGACTGATGACCAGTCCTATTTCCCCCTGAGGTCTATGCTCAAACTTGGCACGGTTATATTACCCATGTCATGCATGTTGTCTTGCATTGCTTAGTTTTTACATCATATATGGATTGCCATCTGCTTACTTGCTTACTATATAAATCATATATTTGAATTATATCATGCCATCATGTTTACATAGTACATACACATCATCTATCTGAATTATGGCATGGAAACCCATTTAATAAAGACATCATATAGTTATATCATCTCATCCTGTTTAGTGTTTACAGTCATCATATTTGGAATTATGGCATTCTATCCTTGAATGTATGTGAATTATGGCATGCCAACCTATTTAATAAACACATTATATAGTTATGTCATGTCATCCTGTTTACATAGTCTCATATTTTGAACTATGTCTTTCCATCTTTTTTAGTTAGCCATCATAATGTGAAATTGTGTCATGCTATCCTGTTTAGTTAGCCATCATATATGTGAAATTGTGTCATGCTATCCTGTTTGGTTAGGAAACATAAATATGAATTATTTCATGCCCTCTTTTATTCCCCACTATCCATTGCACCTGTCTATCATACAATGTCTATACTTTCAATTACTTTTCTTGTTTATCAGCCATTTGAATTGGAGAGCGTGATGGCAGTATCTAAGGGAGTAACAACATGGTCTTCAGAAAAGATAGTGCTACCAGTTGATGCAGATAGAACCACGGTTGTACTTGCCCAAGGACCAGATCCACCACACATAACCCAGACTCTCGCAGATTGTACCCCTACCCAGTTGGATAGAGAACCAGCTACACTCCTTCTAACCCCAACCCCGGCAGATAGTAACCCAGTTCCAGTTGACACAGCACCCTCTCCACCACAGAGCACCCAAACACGAGCAGTTAGTAAGGGAACTGCAGTGCCCAAAGCACGAGGACCACCACTCCGAATCCCAACTCAACGCTTAAAGGAGAAGAAGATTTGTTCTCAGGTCAGGTTCTGTAGCTATGGTTCATACTCCTTTGCTCTTGCATTACTGTATTTACTCATACCAACTATTTTCAAATTGGAAGGATGGAATTGAAACTCCAATGGCGCAACAGGTATGTTTTAAACCTGTTTCTTTAACTGGTTTGCTGTTGTAACCTGCACATTACAAGTGTTGTTATTGCTCTATAGTTACCCGCACTTATATTCTGTCTATTCTGCTTTGTCTTGAACAAATATTATTTGAACTGTGTCTCTATCTTGATTTGGCAACAAAAACTAGAATGATATAGACCATAAAGTGACCATGGTACATAGATATATGTTTGTTTCATGTTGTTATCCTGTCCACTTTACTACTGAACTCATTTACCAAAATGAGTTTCATATAGAACATGGTAAACATGTGATGTGTGTGCTTGTTTCTCTTTTAGAATGCGGACAAAATATTGGAGAACGGTACCGCGTTATCCAATGGTAAAGGAAGTAATGCAGATAAGGTTCAAGATAGTGAGACATCCCTGTTGGTCTCCAAGAAAGCTGATAAAAACGATCTTGACGACAGTGAGGGAACCCCAAAGTCCTGTCTTGATGTAGTGTTCGAGTTACTAGCCACTACTGCTGGCACAAGCTCTTCGAACTCGCTGCCTAAATCAGTTCGTCTTGTTGAGTCTCAACTTCAAGTTGAAAGACATCAATCAGATGTGCTGCGACAGGAAGCTGAAGGACTGAGGAAGTCCCTGCAGAATTCAGATGCATATTTTCTGGTGCAACAGCAAGCGCTGGAGGATTTAAGCGCCAAACAAGAGAAAGTTAATAAGCTTGCTAAGCATCTTGCCAGCATTATGGGTACCCAGGATATTGTTTCTTGAGATCTTCTGAAGTGGTTTCAGTTCTGGATTTGTTTTGCTGCGGCGTTTATTTGCGCTGGTCGCCAACTTTGACAACCAGTGTATATGATATGCTGCTTTGTTCTCTATATTTGCACTGGTGGTGAACTTTGATGCCAAGTGGATGTAATATGTGTAATAGCCGTGATAGCCTAGCGTTAGTTGCTTGCTTATTTATTTCGTTGTTGTCTTGTTTATTTGTTTGCTTGTAGTCATTGCAGTTCTTTTTCCGCGGTTAGCTAGTGGCTGCAATAACCTATTTTTTTAAACTAGGCCACAATAACCATGGGCTAATATTTACTGTAGTGACACTGGGCCTCCTACTGGCCGTAGAAACAGTGGGCCTTCTACGGGCCGTAGAAACAATGGGCCTTCTACGGGCCGTAGAAACAATGGGCCTTCTGCGGGCCGTATCATCAATGGGCCTTATACGGGCCGTATGATCGATTGGCCAAACATGGGCCAAACAGACCGCATTATGGCCGTAAACGGGCTAGAGTTGGAATCGTCCGTTCATGGGCCGACCATAATGGGCCATCGTTAATAGGCCGTATTTGGTGATGCTATGAAAATGGCCCAACAGACTAACGGTCCACAAACGGGCCGACTGTAACGACGGGCTGAATTTGGCCCACAAGCAGAAAATGTCAGTAACGGGTCGTAAGTAACCGAATGCTGCAAATGAGCCCAAGAATAAATGGGCCCTCAGAAGGCCAAAAGTTAACTTGGGCTGGAAACGGCCCAACGGAATAACGGGCCGTTAATGGGTATAAAGTGATACACTGTTCATTACGGGCCAGTTTCACCACGGGCCGTTAATGGGTGTAAAGTAATACACTGTTCATTACGGGCCAGTTTCAGCACGGGTCGCTAATGGGCCAAGAGTTACAAAGGGCCTCACATGGGCCGAAAGACGTCATGGGCTATACATGGGCCAGAAGTGAAAACGGGCTGGAATCATATTGGATGGCCCAGATGACGCTACTGGGCCTAATTTGGATAGGGCGTAACAGGCCTTGGGTTAGCGGGCTGTAAATGGGCTATATGCGAATAGGCCATTAACAGGCTTTCCATGGGCCGGCCCGCCAGCTTTTGACCAAGTCAAATGGGCTGGCCTTTTCACAGGAATGGGCCACTGTTGGGCCGTGCCACATGTCGACGTATCATAGGCGCCTTCTGTCCAGTGACTGGATGACATCTGTCCCAACGATGAGCCGCCACGTGTTTCCTCTAGCCAATGATGATTTTACACGTGGAAAATCCCCATTGGTCGGGGCTGTTAACGGGTTATCGGATCCAAAACCCGACCCGATAGCTTAACGGTGTTCCATTACGGTGGATGCCACGTGTCGGTCACCCTTGATGAAAGCACTTCTGTGACGCGCGATTTATCGTCATGGAAGTGGACACTTCCGTGATGATAATTTTGGTAATGTCATGGAACACTTCTACGACAGCACAGGTATGACTATCTTGATTCTATCATAAATTTGTCATGGATGTACATGCATGACAAAAAACGCGACCTACTATGACAAACACGTATCATCACGGAAGTGTATTTTTTGTAGTGAGTATGAATCAGAAACTTCATTGAGAACCAACAAACTATAATCTCAGTCATTGAAGCAATTGCAATTTATCATAACATCGGAAAGAGTCAATATAAGAGCTTTTCAGCAAGTCCACATACTCAACTATCATTTAGTCTTTCATAATTGCTAACACTCACGCAATACTTTATGGGTATGGAGTTTTAATTGGACACAGAGAAAGATAGGGGCTTATAGTGTTGCCTCCCAACCTTTTACCTCAAGGGTAATGTCAACAATAATAGTTCATGCTAACTTACATCCAATTGGATATATATATCAGGATCTTTCCAACACAAGGTGCTTGCCAAAGGATAAAAATATAAAAAGGAAAGGTGAAGATCACCATGACTCTTGCATAAGGTATAAGACGAGAATAAAAGATAGGCCCTTCGCAGAGGGAAGCAGAGGTTGTCATGTGATTTTATGGTTGGATGCACAAAATCTTAATGCAAAAGAACGTCACTTTATATTGCCACTTGTGATATGGACCTTTATTATGCAGTCCGTCGCTTTTATTGCTTCCATATCACAAGATCGTATAAAGCTTATTTTCTCCACACTAATAGATCATACATATTTAAAGAGCAATTTTTATTGCATGGAACATGACAACTTACTTGAAGGATCTTACTCAATCCATAGGTAGATATGGTGGACTCTCATGGCAAAACTGGGTTTAAGGATATTTGGAAGCACAAGTAGTATCTCTACTTGGTGCAAATAATTTGTCTAGCATGAGGGAGAAAGGCAAGCTCAACATGTTGGATGATCCATGATAATATAGTTTATTTCGGATATAAGAAAACATAACCCATTATGTTGTCTTCCTTGTCCAACATCAACTCTTTAGCATGTCATATTTTAATGAGTGCTCACAATCATAAAAGATGTCCAAGATAGTATATTTATATGTGAAAACCTCTCTTTCTTTATTACTTCCTATTAATTGAAACGATGACCAAAACTATGTTTGTCAACTCTCAACAACTTTTATTCATCATACTCTTTATATGTGAAGTCATTACTCTCCATAAGATCAATATGATCTCTTTACTTCTTTTTATTCTTTCTCTTTTCTTTTATTTTTATTCCCTCAAGATCATAGCAAGATAATCAAGCCCTTGACTCAACACTAATCTTTATTATATATAGCTCACGGACTCTATTACAAAGAAGGAATATAAAGCAAAACTCAAAACTAGATCATACTAAAACTTTATTCTACTAGATCAAGATATTACCAAAAGGATCGAACTAAGAAAAACGGTAAAGATAGGAGTGTGATGGTGATACGATACCAGGGCACCTCCCCCAAGCTTGGCAGTTGCCAAGGGGAGTGCCCATACCCATGTGATTATATCTCTTCTGCTGGTGAAGGAGATGGTGGTGACGATGGATAGTCGCACATCGAGCGTAGGAGATCCCCCAATTTGCGAATAATGCCCTTGAGTGCGGTGATATGCTCCTTCAACAAAATATTTTCACGTGTGAGATACTTATTTTGTATGCGAGCTAACTCAATCATCTTGAAAGCTTCAATCTCCGTTGGGGTAAGACGATTGTGATGAGGTTGGAGGATGTCTTCATCTTCTGCTGCCGGAACTTGGTCCTCCATGGCCTTCTTGATCCCATCATCCTTGTTGATCTCCCCGGGTTCTTCTCTCTTCAGCTCTATCTTCATTAGCCAAGCATCGTTGTCACCATTGTTGGAGGAGGGGGACGACATGATGCCTGGCCTTGAGAACTCTGGCAGAAAACAGCTCGAAACGAAAACAAAGGATATTTGCGTGGTACGGTGGTCAAAACATTCAGGAGATTATATAATGAATTTTTACCGACCAAAAGAAGTATTGTACAAGAAAACGGAGTCCGGAGGGCACACGAGGTGCCCACGAGGCAGGGGCGCGCCCCCAGGGGGGTAGGGCACGCCCTCCACCCTCGTGGATGCCTCGTGTCCTTCCCGGACTACTTCTTATTTTCCTATTTTCTTAAATATTCCCAAAACGGAGAAAAAATACCATTAGAACTGTTTTGGAGTCGGTTTACTTACCGTACCACATACCTATTCCTTTTCAGAGTCTGAAACGTTCTGGAAAGTGTCCCTTATGTATTCCTCCGGGGTTACGGTTTCAATAACATTAGTTTCAACATTTATAGGATTACCTGAGATATAATGTTTGATTCTTTGACCGTTCACCACCTTCGGATTTGTGCCTTCGAAGTTGTTGATTTTTATGGCACTGGAACGATAGACCTCCTCGATAACGTATGGACCTTCCCATTTAGAGAGAAGTTTTCCTGCAAAAAATCTTAGGCGAGAGTTGAATAGCAACACATAATCACCTACATTAAACTCACGCTTTTGTATCCTTTTGTCATGCCATCTTTTAACCTTTTCTTTAAATAGTTTAGCATTCTCATAGGCCCGGGTTCTCCATTCATCAAGTGAGCTAATGTCAAATAGTCTCTTCTCACCGGCAAGTTTGAAATCATAATTGAGCTCTTTAATGGCCCAATATGCCTTATGTTCTAGTTCGAGAGGTAAGTGAAATGCTTTTCCATAAACCATTTTATACGGAGACATACCCATAGGATTTTTATATGCAGTTCTATAGGCCCATAATGCATTATCAAGTTTCTTGGACCAATTCTTTCTAGATCTATTAACAGTCTTTTGCAAAATTAATTTGAGCTCTCTATTACTCAATTCTACTTGACCACTAGACTGTGGGTGATATGGGGATGCAATTCTATGATTAACATCATACTTAGCAAGCATTTTACGAAAAGCACCATGAATAAAATGTGAACCACCAAGAGTCATTAAATATCTAGGGACTCCAAACCTCAGAAAAATAACTTCTTTAAGCATCTTAATAGAGGTGTTATGATCAGCACTACTAGTTGGAATAGCTTCTACCCACCTAGTAACGTAATCAACAACAACTAAAATATGTTTATACCTATTAGAGGAAGGAAACGGTCCCATATAATCAAAGCCCCAAACATCAAGTGGTTCAATAACGAGTGAATAACTCATAGGCATTTCTCGACGTCTACTAATATTACCAATTCTTGACATTCATCACAAGACAAGACAAACTTACGGGCATCTTTGAAGAGAGTAGGCCAATAAAAACCAGATTGCAATACCTTATGTGCAGTTCTATCTCCAGCGTGGTGTCCTCCATAAGCTTCGGAGTGACACTTGCGTAGGATCTATTCCTATTCATGCTCAGGTATACAACGTCTAATAACACCATCTACTCCTTCTTTATAAAGGTGTGGGTCATCCCAGAAGTAATGTCTTAAATCATAGAAAACTTTTTCTTTTGCTGGTATGTGGAACTAGGTGGTATAAATTTAGCAACAATATAATTAGCATAATCAGCATACCATGGAGCAGTGCAAGAAGCATTTATGACAACTAATTGTTCATCAGGAAAGCTATCATCAATAGGTAGTGGGTCATCAAGAACATTCTCTAACCTAGACAAGTTGTCTGCAACGGGGTTCTCATCTCCCTTTCTATCAATAATATGCAAATCAAATTCTTGTAGCAAGAGAACCCATCTAATAAGTCTAGGTTTAGCATCTTTCTTTTCCATAAGGTATTTAATAGCAGCATGATTAGTGTGAACAATTACTTTAGAATCAACAATATAAGGTCTGAACTTATCACAAGCAAGTACAACTGCTAAAAATTCTTTTTCAGTAGTAGCATAATTTCTCTAGGCATTGTCTATTGTTTTACTAGCATATTGGATAACATTTAATTTCTTATCAACTCTTTGTCCTAGAATAGCACTTACAACATAATCACTGGCATCACACATAATTTCAAAGGGTAAATTCCGAACAGGTTGCTGAACAATAGGTGCAGAAATCAATGCTTTCTTAAGTATTTCAAATGCTTCTACACAATCATCATCAAAGACAAAAGGAATATCTTTTTGTAAGAGATTAGTCAGAGGCCTGGAGATTTTAGAGAAGTCCTTAATGAACCTCCTAGAAAAACCGGCATGACCAAGGAAACTTCTTATACCTTTAATGTCCTTGGGACACGGCATCTTTTCAATAGCATCAACTTTAGCTTTGTCAACCTCAATACCTCTTTGAAAAAATTTATGCCCCAAGACAATACCTTCATTAACCATAAAGTGGCACTTCTCCCAATTCAAGACAAGGTTAGTTTCTTCACATCTTTGCAAAACTCGATCAAGGTTGCTCAAGCAATCATCAAAAGAAGTTCCATATACAGAGAACTCATCCATGAAAACCTCAACAATCTTTTCACAAAAATCAGATAATATAGCCATCATGCATCTTTGAAAAGTAGCAGGTGCGTTACATAAACCAAAAGGCATATGTCTATAAGTAAAGGTACCGAAAGGGCAATTAAAAGTGGTCTTTTCTTGATCCTCTTTTGACACAGGTATTTGAGAGAAACCAGAATAACCATCTAGAAAGCAAAAATGTGTATGTTTGGATAATCGTTCTAGCATTTGATCGATAAAAGGTAGAGGGTAATGATCCTTTTTAGTAGCTTTACTTAATTTGCAGAAATCAATTACCATTCTATAACCTGTAACAATTCTTTGTGGGATCAATTCATCTTTATCATTAGGAACAACAGTAATACCTCCCTTCTTAGGGACACAATGGACAGGACTTACCCACTGACTATCAACAACGGGATAGATTATACCTGCCTCCAGAAGCTTTAGTATTTCTTTTCTTACCACTTCTTTCATCTTAGGATTTAACCGTCATTGGTGATCAACAAATGGTTTAGCATCTTTCTCCAATTTTATTTTGTGCTGGCATAGAGTGGGACTAATGCCCTTAAGATCATCAAGAGTATATCCAATAGCAGCACGGTGCTTCTTTAGAGTTTTCAATAATCTCTTTTCTTCATGCTCTGAAAGGTAGCACTAATAATAACAGGATATATCTTTTTCTCATCAAGATAAGCATATTTAAGAGTATCAGGTAATGGTTTAAGATCAAACACGGGATCACCCTTGGGTGGAGGAGGATCCCCTAGGATTTCAACAGGTAAGTTGTGTTTCAAAATAGGTCCCTGTTTAAAGAATACTTCAGCTATTTCCCTTCTTTCATTCATAAACATATCATTTTCATGGTCGAGCAAATATTGTTCTAAAGGATAATTAGGAGGCACGACAATAGAAGCAAGACCAATAATTTCATATTTACTAGGCAATTCCTCGTCACGGGGTTGTCTACGAAATTTAGCAAAATTAAACTCATGAGACATATCTCCCAAACCAATAGTAACAACATCCTTTTCGCAGTCTATCCTAGCATTAATAGTATTCTACCAAATATGATGGGACAGAAGTCATCTTGTGGGGAACCAAGAACAAGAAAATCTGCAGGATATTTAACTTTCCCACACAAGACTTCAACATCTCTAACAATCCCAACTGGTGAAATAGTGTCTCTATTGGCAAGCTTAATTGTAACATCAATTTCTTCTATCTCAGCAAGTGCAATATCATGCATAATTTCTTTGTATAAGGAATGAGGTATTGCACTTGCACTAGCACCCATATCACATAAGCCATGATAACAATGATCTTCTATTTTAACAGAAATAACATGCATGCCTACAACATGTCTATGTTTATTTTTAGTATCAGGTCTAGCAATTCTAGCAGCTTCATTACAGAAGTAAATAACATGCCCATCAATATTATCGGCCAAGAGATCTTTAACCATAGCAACACTAGGTTCAACTTTAATTTGCTCAGGGGGTGTAGGTGTTCTAGTGTTACTCTTACGAACCACAGTTGAAGCTTTAGCATGATCCTTTATTCTAACAGGGAAAGGTGGTTTCTCAATATAAGAAGTAGGAACAATAGGATCAACATTATAAGTGATAGTCTTTTCTTCAACTTTACTAGGTGCAACTACTTTACTTCAATGGGAGGATTATACTTAAACCACTTCTCCTTAGGGAGATCAACATGAGTAGCAAAGGATTCACAAAAAGAAGCTACTATCTCAGAGTCAAGTCCATATTTAGCGCTAAATTCACGGAAAACATCGGTATCCATAAAAGATTTAACACAGTCAAACTTAGGTGTTATACCTGACTCCTTACCTTCGTCGAGGTCCCAATCTTCAGAGTTGCGTTTAATGCTTTCCAATAAATCCCATTTGAATTCAATAGTATTCATCATAAAAGAGCCAGTACAAGAAGTATCGAGCATGGAGCGATTCTTGAGAGAAAGCCGAGCATAAAATTTTTGAATAATAATTTCTCTTGAGAGCTCATGATCGGGGCATGAATATAACATTGACTTAAGCCTCCCCCAAGCTTGAGCGATGCTTTCTCCTTCACGAGGCCAACAATTATATATATATAATTATGATCACGATGAACAAGATGCATAGGATAAAACTTCTGATGAAATTCCAATTTCAATCGGTTGTAGTTCCATGATCCCATATCATCGCATAGCCTAAACCATGTCAATGCCTTTCCCTTCAAAGATAAAGGGAAGACCTTCTTCTTGATAACATCCTCGGGCATACCTGCAAGCTTAAATAATCCACAAACTTCATCCACATAGATTAGGTGCAAATCGGGATGTAATGTTCCATCTCCTGTAAAAGGATTAGCTAGCAGTTTCTCTATCATACCCGAAGGAATTTCAAAGTAAACATTTTCAGTAGGTTCTGGAGGTTGAGGAGCCACTATTTGCTCTACTGGTCGGGGTGAAGATACCCCGAACAAGCCCCTCAACGGATTATGTTCCATAGTAACAAGTGACAGTAAATTGCAGCACACTATATAAATTTTTCCTTGCCAAATTCCACCTACCAAAGGCGCTTCACTCCTCGGCAACGGTGCCAGAAAAGAGTCTTGATGACCCACAAGTATAGGGGATCTATCGTAGTCCTTTTGATAAGTAAGAGTGTCGAACCCAACGAGGAGCAGAAGGAAATGATAAGCGGTTTTCAGTAAGGTATTCTCTGCAAGCACTGAAATTATCGGTAATAGATAGTTTTGTGATAAGGTAATTTGTAACGGGTAACAAGTAATGAAAGTAAATAAGGTGCAGCAAGATGGCCCAATCCTTTTTGTAGCAAAGGACAAGCCTAGACAAACTCCTATATGAAGGAAAATGCTCCCGAGGACACATGGGAATTATGGTCAAGCTAGTTTTCATCACGCTTATATGATTCACGTTCGTTACTTTGATAATTTGGTATGTGGGTGGACCGGTGCTTGGGTACTGCCCTTTCTTGGACAAGCATCCCACTTATGATTAACCCCTATTGCAAGCATCCGCAACTACAAAATAAGTATTAAGGTAAACCTAACCATAGCATGAAACCTATGGATCCAAATCAGCCCCTTACGAAGCAACTCATAAACTAGGGTTTAAGCTTCTATCACTCTAGCAACCCATCTTCTACTTATTACTTCCCAATGCCTTCCTCTAGGCCCAAACAATGGTGAAGTGTCATGTAGTCGACGTTCACATAACACCACTAGAGGAAAGACAACATACATCTCATCAAAATATCGAACGAATACCAAATTCACATGACTACTTACAGCAAGACTTCTCCCATGTCCTCAGGAACAAACGTAACTACTCACAAATCGTATTCATGTTCATAATCAGAGGGATGTTAATATGCATAAAGGATCTGAGCATATGATCTTCCACCAAATAAACCAACTAGCATCAACTACAAGGAGTAATCAACACTACTAGCAACCCACAGGTACCAATCTGAGACTTTGGGACAAAGATTGGATACAAGAGATGAACTAGGGTTTGAGAGGAGATGGTGCTGGTGAGGATATTGATGGAGATTGACCCCCTCCCGATGAGAGGATCGTTGGTGATGACGATGGTGATGATTTCCCCCTCCCGGAGGAAAGTTTCCCCGGCAGAACAGCTCCGTCGGAGCCCTAGACTGGTTCCGCCAAGGTTCCGCCTCGTGGCTGCGGTGTTTCGTCCCGAAAGCTTGGTTATGATTTTTTCCAGGGTAAAAGACTTCATCTAGCAGAAGATTGTCACCGGAGGCCTGCCAGGGGGCCCACGAGGCAGGGGGTGCGCCCCCCACCCTCGTGGCCAGGGTGTGGGCCCCCTCTGGTGGATTCTTTCACCAGTATTTTTTATTAATTCTAAAACGTGCCTCCGTGAAGTTTCAGGAATTTTGGAGCTGTGCAGAATAGGTCTCTAATATTTGCTCCTTTTCCAGCCCAGAATTCCAGCTGCCGACATTCTCTCTCTCATGTAAACCTTGTAAATTAAGAGAGAAAAGGCATAAGTATTGTGACATAACGTGTAATAACAGCCCATAATGCAATAAATATTGATATAAAAGCATGATGCAAAATGGATGTATCATTATATGGGATGGTAAATCTGAGTGACTTACCTATAGTAGAGTGACGACGATCAAAAGCCTTGTTTAAACCTTAGAATGGTATGATAATCAATTTTCCCTTGTACAAGGCAGTTGTTGCCAATCATAGGATATACGGTGAGAATGAAGCCTAGACCCATTTCCTGCAGGAGAAACCATAAATTGATGACCACCATGAGATATCGATAGTTGTTTAGTATTGGCGCTAGACCCGTCAGGTAAGAAGACCCAGTCACAGGAGAGCCTTACCAAGATGAAATGGACACAAGAATTGTGGTAAAGGTTATGCCACTACTGGAAGAGCCCAAAAAAGGAATTGTCCTGAAGAATTGAGAAGACCGGCCCTGTCAAGAATAAGGATGGAGTATATGGGTTTTGATGGTACCGTAACAATGCTTCTAAGGGTGGTAGCACCCGAGACCCCGGAGACGATCGATGGATTTTGAGAAGACCCCCAAACCTAACCTATCTCTTTCTAGCCTCTCCGAATCTCGAGGACGAGATTCATTTTAAGGGTGGTAGGTTTGTAACATCCCAAAATTCAAAATTTTGGAATGTTATATTAAATAGATAGTTTTGATTATTGTGCGATTGATTGACTGAAAGTGAGTGAATTTGAAACTTTTGAAAGTTAAATGAGAGGGAATAAAAGGACTTTCCCAAACTTTCAATTTTGCAATTATGATCTCCGTGAATTCATTTTTTTCAAATACAAAACCCTAGAGAGAAGATGACATGACTTCTTCCATTTAATTAAATGAAAATGGTATTTGAATTACATTTGGAACTATTTTTAAATTCAAAAACTTTATGCAACTCAATGATTTTCATGAGTGAAGATAAAATGACTTCTTCAAAACATATGAAATATGAGTTGGAAGTTTAATAGGATCAAATTTAAAGTCCTTTTGGAAATTATTATTTTTATTTGGAGTTATTTGGATTTTATTCAAATTATTTTTCTCCAAAAATAAAATATATGGGAATTAGGGTAAAATGATTCCCTACATTAGAAAATTGGAAAGAAAGAAATAAATTTGAATTTATTTTGGTATTTTTAAAATGATTTTTATGAGGTTTTATTGTAGTAGTAGCACTGTTTGATTTATTTGAATTTGTGTGGACTTTATTTGACTTTAGAAAAATGTTCATGTTTTAGAAAATCTTTTTCTGAAAATTTTGATATATTATATGCCTATATTACATTAATATTTTATTTTATTTTTGTTAAAAGATCCCTCGACTCAGTCGGCCCAGCTCCCAGCCAGGCCGCGGCCTAGTGCCCGCCGCCTTCCTCCTCCCGACGGGAGTCCGTCGCGAGCACGCGCCGCCGCCGCTCGCCGTGTCCGCCTCGGGCACGTCTCCCGAGCTCCTGCCCTTCGCCCAAGCCACTGCCTCCCCTCCGCCTTTAAATACCGAGGCGCCGCCCCGGCCCTCTCCTCTGATCTTTTGAGTGATTGCTTATGTGTGGTTACTATTGCTTGCTTACGATAGATTGATCGGAGTGTGACGAGTAGAACTATCAGGAGTTATGAGTGCGAATCATCTACATCAACAGTACAAGACAAGTAACACTTTGATCATACTCCTTTCATACCCAGTTTTATGCATTAGTTTCAACCCTCAAACATTGCATGAGTAGGATCTCTTAACATGTGGGTTTTGGGAAGTAGATGATGAGGTAGAACCTATTACCCTGTTATTATCAAACCCTTGGGAGTTACTTCTACGCTATGCTTATATTGCCATGCCATGCTCGTAGACGTGGATTGGGTTTGAGTGTATCCATGACAGATGTGATATTGTTAATTAATGGTTAACTTAAGGTGGCTACTTAAATACACTTCTGGGTGGATTAGTTGGGGCACCCTGGAGCACCCAGTGGTTTGCCCGGGCACCCGGAGAACCCAGTGCTTGCCCAAGGGAATCCCGGAGGACCCGTGTGATCACCCTATGGAATGCCACCTAGGCTCAAAGGGATCATAAGATTATTCATGCTAGAAACTTCCGTGTGCAGCCACGAGCTATTATGGGCTCTAGCATAGTTGAGTATGTTGCATGACCTCTTTCAGTGGTGGGCTAGCAGATGTAGGGGAAAGTAGGTGTAACTGTCCACCCAGAGTAAAGAGTTAATGTTTTTGAAAGACTGTGTCTCGGTCATCCGTTTCTCAAACACCATGCAGTGCGAGAATTCCAACGGAGGAGATCGAGTCTTGTGGGGAAAAGTGCGCAAACCTCTGCAGAGTGTACAAACTAATCATGGTCAGCCGTGTCCTCGATTATGGACATCTTGAGTATCTGGTTCTTGGATTATCATGTTGATCTCATCACTTTACTTAATAAATTTGATTGGGTTAATGATTATTATTTTGGGATTGAGTTGGGGGAACCTTCTCAATATTTATCAACCAGCTTTGTAGTTAAATAAAATATATTCCTTTGCAGTAGGGAAAAATTGGCTTTTCGCAAAAACATTATAACCATAGAGCCTCCACCAGCCAAATATGCATGTAGTGATAGCCTTTATTCATCATTGCTCTATGGTGTGAATTTGCTAGTACATTCAATGTACTGACCCTTTGTGGCTGCAACGTCTCATGTTGCAGGAATCTTACGACGAGTAAGTGATACGTTAGGGTTACGATTTCTACACTCAACTTTGCCATTGGTGTTGATGGGAATCCACAACCTTGTTGTTACTTCCGCTATTTGGATTGAGGTAATAGTATTTACGTTACTTTATACATGTGATTTACCTCTGTTATAAATCCTCGAGTACTTTGTGTGTCAGCATACCGACCCAGGGATGACACTTAAGCACAAAGACTTGACCATCTGAGGTCGGGTCTCTACAAGATGGTATCAGAGCAAATGTTGACTGTAGGACGTGACCCCTAGAAACTGGCAAGCCCATAGGAAAGATTTTCTCTACAAACTTCATTTTCAAAATATCTTTTACCTCTCTTCTCTTCTGAGCTTATTCAAAATTCCCTTTTAGTGAGACTATACCCCTTTCCCCATTTGACCACACGAGGATTCGACTGATGAGACCACTCCAAGAAGGACAAGATATCGGACAACTAAGACCACTTCAGAATGAAGAGGATTTTACCACGCATTATGATAATGGAAACTACAATGATTGAAGACTCTGAAGACTAGGAGAATTTGAAGGCTCTGAAGAATATCTAGGCATGATCATGAATATAGGCATCACGTCCGTGTCAAGTAGACCGAAACGATTCTGCATCTACTACTATTACTCCACACATCGACCGCTATCCAGCATGCATCTAGAGTATTAAGTTCATAAGAACAGAGTAACGCATTACGCAAGATGACATGATGTAGAGGGATAAACTCAAGCAATATGATATAAACCCCATCTTTTTATCCTTGATGGCAACATACAATACGTGCCTTACTGCCCCTACTGTCACTGGGAACGGACACCACAAGATTGAACCCAAAGCTAAACACTTCTCCCATTGCAAGAAAGATCAATCTAGTAGGCCAAACTAAACCGATAATTCAAAGAGACTTGCAAAGATATCAAATCATGCATATAAGAATTCAGAGAAGAGCCAAATACTGTTCATAGATAATCTTGATCATAAACCCACAATTCATCAGATCTCGGCAAACACACCGCAAAAGAATATTACATCGAATAGATCTCCAAGAACATCGAGGAGAACTTTGTATTGAGAACCAAAGAGAGAGAAGAAGCCATCTAGCTAATAACTATGGACCCGAAGGTCTGTGGTAAACTACTCACACATCATCGGAGAGGCTATGGTGTTGATGTAGAAGCCTGAAAAGATCGAGAAGAGGTGTCTAGAGGGGGGGTGAATAGACTCTTAGTAAGAAAAGTTGCAGTTTTTAATTTCTTTAAGTTGAAGTGGAGTTTTCTTTGCACAAGTTTAAACATTCACAATACATATCAAGCAAGCATGACAAGAGTATATGAGCAGCGGAAAGTAAAGCATGCAAGTTGCAAGAATGTAAAGGGATGGGATTGGAGTGTACAACGCAATTGAAGACACGAAGATTTTTGGCGTGGTTTCGATAGGTGGTGCTATCGTAAATCCACGTTGATGGAGACTTCAACCCACGAAGGGTAACGGTTGCGCGAGTCCACGGAGGGCTCCACCCACGAAGGGTCCACGAAGAAGCAACCTTGTCTATCCCACCATGGCCATCACCCACGAAGGACTTGCCTCACTAGGGTAGATCTTCACGAAGTAGGCGATCTCCTTGCCCGTACAAACTCCTTGGTTCAACTCCACAATCTTGACGGAGGCTCCCAAGTGACACCTAACCAATCTAGGAGACACCACTCTCCGAAAGGTAATAGATGGTGTGTTGATGATGAACTCCTTGCTCTTGTGCTTCAAATGATAGTCTCCCCAACACTCAACTCTCTCTCCCACAGATTTGTATTTGGTGGAAAGATTATTTGAGTGGAAAGCAACTTGGAGAAGGCTAGAGATCAAGATTCATATGGTTGGAATAGAATACCTTGACCTCAACACATGAGTAGGTGGTTCTCTCTCAGAAAATGTATGATGGAAATGTAGGCATGTTCTGATGGCTCTCTCCACGAATGAAGAGTGGGTGGAGGGGTATTTATAGCCTCCAAACAAAATCTAACCGTTACACACAAATCATCAAACTCGGTGGGACCGAATCAGAAAACTCGGTCGGACCGATTTAGTTCATAATGTGACCGTTAGGCATTTCAGTGGGACCGATATGATCAACTCGGCAGGACCGATGTGCTAGGGTTAGGGTAAAACCTAATCTCGGTTTGACCGATTACACAAACTCGGTGGGACCGATTTTGAGAATAGGCTATCCAGAGAGTTGGTCAGGCAAACTCGATGGGACCGGTTACAAAACTCGGTAAGGCCGAATTTAATGCAACATGATCCAGAGAGTTTGCAAGCCCATCGTGGTGAGACCGGGATCCCATTGGTGAGACCGAATTGATTTGGGTTTGTGGCAGTGGCTATGTCAGCTCAACTCGGTGGCGCCGGATAGAAACTTTCGGTGGGGCCGAGTTTGACTGTTGGTTTGGGACATATGTGGATATGGGAAAGTGGTTGAGGATTTTGGAGCATATCACTAAGAACTTTGAGCAAGCAAGCCATTAAGCAACACCTCATCCTCTCTTAATAGTATTGGCTTTCCTATGGACTCAATGTGATCTTGGATCACTAAAAGTAAAATGTAGAGTCTTGAGCTTTTGAGCTTGATCCAATCCTTTATCCTTAGCAACTTGAAGGGGTTCCATATCTTCTTGTCCACGCCACTCCATCTGTTGAACTTGTCTGAAATATACTAGATAAAAACATTAGTCCAACAAGAGATATGTTGACATTAATTAGCAAAACCACCCAGGGAGCACTTGTGCTTTCAATCTCCCCCTTTTTGGTGATTGATGACAACATACATCGAAGCTTTAGATAAATATATAGAAAATGACAAGTAAAGCTTTGGAAGGACACGTGACATGCATAGGCTCCGCCTACATGTATGCAATCTTGTCAATGCAGAATAAGAGTATGTGATGCATAATCATGACAGAGCAAGCAATGTGTTACATGTATATTGGCTATATGCATCAGAGCAAATGATATGAAGTGTAACCTCATGTTCATGATTCCTTCTTGCAAACAATATGTACATTAGCAATAAATCTTCATGCACATGAGTGTGATGCACATACTTACCTTGTGGTCTTGAGCTGGCTTAGGAAGAGATGAACCTGAGTAAACAAAGTTAGATAACACAGATACATCTACTAGACAGAGCAAACAAAAGAAGACACAAGAGTACCAAGACTGGGATGACATGTAGAGAGTGTGAGTACTGGGTACTCTATTGGATATAGACATGTCCCCAAAGGTAAAAGATATGCAATGAATTCAAAGACTTCCTTCCCTAGCAGTCTTTCTCCCCCTGAATCTTGTATTGGATAATGGGAGAAGGTAGGGAAACAAAATCAGAGCAAAACAAATCATAAACATAAACATAACCTAGACATGTCTTTCCCCTCTTAAAGACATGTGACTTCTCTCCTCTTGGACACCAAGCATATGGGGTCTTTGATGTTATGTCTCTCTTTTCCCCTGTTTGAAGTATTCTCTCCTCCTTTTGAAGAATTAAGCTTTGATGTGATCTCTCTCTCCCTCTTTGACATCAATTTCCAAGAAGGGATCTTCTAGAGTGTGAGTTAAAATAGGTTTGGTCCTTGAGTCATAGAGCAAAGCAGCATATAGATTGTGATGCTGGTAGAGGACAAGAATCATCGAGTGGAGCTGGAACAAAAATGCAGGAACAAGTGGCAAATTGTTTTTTCTGCAGTGAAATCGGTGGCACCGAGTTGTGTTCTTCGGTTGCACCGAAAGGATTCGGTTGGACCGAAAGTAGCAAACCGGCGTGTCCGAGTTCAACACAGAAAAAGAGCAATAGTCACCTCAGCTCACTAGGCAAATAAGATCTCACAAAGATTTGCAAGGAATTAACTGAAGGATTTGCAATGAATTGGATGCAAGAAATGCAGAACAAAACAGAGAAAAGAAAATCTAGATGAAGTTTTTTTTTGAAAAAAGAGGGGGATAAATATGCAAGAGACAAATGCAAAGAACAAATGCAAAAACTCAGAGAAACACTAGATAACTTCATCTAGAATTGGGAGGAGACAAAGTCACCTATGTTAGAGTATATTGACTAAGGGCTCAAGCGAGAACACTTGATCATTAGTCATACTCATCGTTTAAGCTTAGAATGGGGCTACCATTTTTCGTTTAAGCATTTGATATCTTCGCATCTTGTTGAGTTGCTTTGACCCATGACTTGGGGTAAAGCTTCTCTAAGATGGAATAACATACCTTGGGTGGTGGTGTTGATCTTGATCATGTAGTTGAACTTGTGTGAGTTGCTCAAGGTTGATGTAGCTCATCAGGAATTGGGAGCACCACTTGGATTTGAGTTCATCTACCTACATGGGTTAATCTTGCAAGGAAGAGCACTTGTGTATCCAAAATGACAATCATGAAATTTGATACCAAACGAAATTTGATATATAGAATTTGTTAAAGGATATGTTGAAGGGTTTCATGCTTCCTTGTCTTCAACCACCATGGTGTAGGGACTTGGTGATGTGGAGATTGTTCAAGATGTGAGTGAGTTGCAATCCCATGGATTTAGATTCATCCAAGTACCTACAAGGGTTAGATAGCATGCAAGGGTACAAATGTATCCAATTATCATCATAAGAGAGAAAGTCAAGGATTAGTAATAAGCTCATGCCTTGCATGTATCCAAATGGAGTTCCTACTCCAAGTTTGAAGCATCAATGATGTTCAATTCACCTCTCAAACGGCAAAATACTTTCTCATCAAGCGGTTTGGTGAATATATCCGCGAATTGCTTATCGGTACGAACATGCTTAAGATCAATGTCCCCTTTAGCAACATGATCTCGAATGAAATGATGACGAACTTCAATATGCTTAGTTCGAGAATGTTGCACGGGATTGTGAGCAATCTTAATAGCACTCTCATTGTCACAAAGCAATGGAACATGTTTTACATAGATCCCATAGTCCTTAAGAGTTTGGGTCATCCAAAGTAATTGAGCACAACATGAACCGGCAGCAATGTATTCTGCTTCGGTGGTGGATAAGGATACCGAGTTTTATTTCTTGGAGGACCAAGATACAAGAGATCTACCAAGAAATTGACAAGTACCCGAAGTGGACTTTCTATCAACCTTGTCTCCGGCATAGTCCGAATCGGAACAACCAACAAGATCAAAAGAGGACCTCTTAGGATACCAAATGCCAAAATTTGGTGTATGTATTAAGTATCTCACTATCCTTTTCACAGCCTTAAGATGACATTCTTTGGGGGCCGCTTGATATCGTGCACACATGCACACACTTGGCATAATGTCGGGACGGAGGCACATAGATATAATATTGATCCAATCATAGATCGGTAAACCTTTTGGTCAACCGATTTGCCATCCTTGGTCAAGTCAACATGTCCACCAGTAGGCATGGGAGTTTTCATACCTTTGCTTTCTTGCATGTTGAACTTCTTGAATAAGTCCTTGGTGTACTTTGTTTGAGAAACAAAGGTGCCTTCCTTAGTTTGCTTGATTTGCAAACCAAGAAAGAACTTGAGTTCACTCATCATAGACATCTCGAACTTCTTCGACATTAGCTTTCCAAACTTTTCACTAAAATGAGGGCTAGTCGAACCAAATATGATATCATCAACATAAATTTGGCACACAAATAATTCACCATTAACCCTTTTAGTAAAAAGAGTAGAATCTATTTTTCCAATCTCAAAGCCTTTCTCAATAAGGAACTTGGTCAAGCATTTATACCACGCTCTAGGAGCTTGTTTAAGGCCATAAAGAGCTTTGTGAAGTTTGTAAACATGGTCAGGTTTCTTAGGATTAACAAAGCCAGGAGGTTGTTTAACATAAACTTCCTCCTCAATTTCACCATTTAGAAAAGCACTTTTAATATCCATTTTGAAGGAAATATGCCCTAGAGGCAATGATAAAGTTATTATTTATTTCCTTATATCATGATAAATGTTTATTATTCATGCTAGAATTGTATTAACCGGAAACATGATACATGTGTGAATACATAGACAAACAGAGTGTCACTAGTATGCCTCTACTTGACTAGCTCGTTGATCAAAGATGGTTATGTTTCCTAGCCATAGACATGAGTCGTCATTTGATTAACGGGATCACATCATTAGGAGAATTATGTGATTGACTTGACCCATTCCGTTAGCTTAGCACTCGATCGTTTAGTATGTTGCTATTGCTTTCTTCATGACTTATACATGTTCCTATGACTATGAGATTATGCAACTCCCATTTACCGGAGGAACACTTTGTGTGCTACCATACGTCACAACGCAACTGGGTGATTATAAAGGTGCTCTACAGGTGTCTCCAAAGGTACTTGTTGGGTTGGCGTATTTCAAGATTAGGATTTGTCACTCCGATTGTCGGAGAGGTATCTTTGGGCCCTCTCGGTAATGCACATCACTTAAGCCTTGCAAGCATTGCAACTAATGAGTTAGTTGTGGGATGATGTATTACGGAACGAGTAAAGAGACTTGCCGGTAACGAGATTGAACTAGGTATTGAGATACCGACGATCGAATCTCGGGCAAGTAACATACCGATGACAAAGGGAACAACGTATGTTGTTATGCGGTCTGACCGATAAAGATCTTCGTAGAATATGTGGGAGTAGGACTCCTCCTGGCGCGCCTCCTCCTGGCCGGCCGCACCTCCCCCCTTGCTCCTATATATACGGGGGCAGGGGGGCACCCTAGACACAACAATTGATCGTTTGATCTTTTAGCCGTGTGCGGTGCCCCCTCCACCATAGTCCACCTCGATAATACTGTAGCCATGCTTAGGCGAAGCCCTGCATCGGTAGAACATCATCATCGTCACCACGCCGTCGTGCTGAAAAAACTCTCCCTCAAAACTCGGCTGGATCGGAGTTCGAGGGACGTCATCGGGTTGAAGGTGTACTGAACTCGGAGGTGCCGTGCGTTCGGTACTTGATCGGTCGGATCGTGAAGACGTACGACTACATCAACCGCGTTGTGCTAACGCTTCCGCTTTCGGTCTACGAGGGTACGTGGACAACACTCTCCCCTCTCGTTGCTATGCATCACCATGATCCTGTGTGTGCATAGGAATTTTTTTGAAATTACTACGTTCCCCAACAGTGGTATCAGAGCATGGTTTTATGCGTTGATGTTATATGCACGAGTAGAACACAAGTGAGTTGTGGGCGATATAATTCATACTGCTTACCAACATGTCATACTTTGGTTCGGCGGTATTGTTGGATGAAGTGGCCCGGACCGACATTACGCGTACGCTTACGCGAGACTGGTTCTACCGACGTGCTTAGGACACAGGTGGTTGGCGGGTGTCAGTTTCTCCAACTTTAGTTGAACTAAGTGTGGCTACGCCCGGTCCTTGCGAAGGTTAAAACAACACCAACTTGACAAACTATCGTTGTGGTTTTGATACGTAGGTAAGAGCAGTTCTTGCTAAGCCCGTAGGAGCCACGTAAAATTTGACAACAAAGTAGAGGACGGCTAACTTGTTTTTGCAGGGCATGTTGTGATGTGATATGGTCAAGACATGATGCTAAATTTTATTGTATGAGATGATCATGTTTTGTAACCGAGTTATCGGCAACTGGCAGGAGCCATATGGTTGTCGCTTTATTGTATGCAATGCAATCGCCCTGTAATGCTTTACTTTATCACTAAGCGGTAGCGATAGTCGTAGAACCATAAGATTGGCGAGACGACAACGATGCTACGATGAAGATCAAGGTGTCGCGCCGGTGACGATGGTGATCATGACGGTGCTTCGGAGATGGAGATCACAAGCACAAGATGATGATGGCCATATCATATCACTTATATTGATTGCATGTGATGTTTACCTTTTATGCATCTTATCTTGCTTTGATTGACGGTAGCATTATAAGATGATCCCTCACTAAATTATCAAAGTATAAGTGTTCTCCCTGAGTATGCACCGTTGCGAAAGTTCTTCGTGCTGAGACACCACGTGATGATCGGGTGTGATAGGCTCTATGTTCAAATACAACGGGTGCAAAACAGTTGCACACGCGGAATACTCAGGTTAAACTTGACGAGCCTAGCATATAACAGATATGGGCTCGGAACACTGAGACCGAAAGGTCGAGCGTGAATCATATAGTAGATATGATCAACATAGTGATGTTCACCATAGAAACTACTCCATCTCACGTGATGATCGGACATGGTTTAGTTGATATGGATCACGTGATCACTTAGAAGATTAGAGGGATGTCTATCTAAGTGGGAGTTCTTCAGTAATATGATTAATTGAACTTTAATTTATCATGAACTTAGTCCTGGTAGTATTAGCATATCTATGTTGTAGATCAATAGCTCGCATTGTTGCTTCCCTATGTTTTATATATGTTCCTAGAGAAAACTAAGTTGAAAGATGATAGTAGCAATGATGCAGACTGGGTCCGTGATCTGTGGTTTATCCTCATTGCTGCACAGAAGAATTATGTCCTTAATGCACCGCTAGGTGACACACCTATTGCAGGAGCAGATGCAGACGTTATGAACATTTGGCTAGCTCAATATGATGACTACTTGATAGTTTAGTGCACCATGCTTAACGGCTTAGAATCGGGACTTCAAAGACGTTTTGAACGTCATGGACCATATGAGATGTTCCAGTAGTTGAAGTTAATATTTCAAGCAAATACCTGAGTTGAGAGATATGAAGTCTCCAACAAGTTCTACAGCTAAAAGATGGAGGAGAATAGCTCAAGCAGTGAGCATGTGCTCAGATTGTCCGGGTACTACAATCGCTTGAATAAAGTGGGAGTTAATCTTCCAGTTAAGATAGTGATTGCCAGAATTCTCTAGTCACCATCACCAAGTTCGTAGAACTTTGTGATGAACTATAATATGCAAGGGATAACAGAAACAATTCCCAAGCTCTTCGTGATGCTGAAATCGACGAAGGTAGAAATCAAGAAAAACATCAAGTGTTGATGGTTGACGAGACCACTAGTTTCAAGAAAAGGGCAAAGGGAAGAAGGGGAACTTCAAGAAGAATGGCAAGCAAGTTGCTGCTCAAGTGAAGAAGCGCAAGTCTGGTCCTAAGCCTGAGACTAAGTGCTTGTACTGCAAAGGGACTGGTCACTGGAAGCGGAACTACCCCAAGTATTTGGTGGATAAGAAGGATGGCAAAGTGAACAAAGGTATATTGGATATGCATGTTATTGATGTGTACGTTACTAGTGTTTATAGCAACCCCTCGGCATTTGACACTGGTTCAGTTGCTAAGAGTAGTAACTCGAAACGGGAGTTGCAGAATAAACAAAAACTAGTAAAAGGCGAGGTGATGATGTGTGTTGGAAGTAGTTCCAAGATTGATATGATCATCATCGCACACTCCCTATACTTTCGGGATTAGTGTTGAAACTAAATAAGTGTTATTTGGTGTTTGCGTTGAGCATGAATATGATTTGATAATGTTTGTTGCAATACGGTTATTCATTTAAATTAGAGAATAATTGTTGTTCTGTTTACATGAATAAAACCTTCTATGGTCATACACCCAATAAAATGGTTTGTTGGATCTCGATCGTAGTGATACACATATTAATAATAATGAAGCCAAAAGATGCAAAGTTAATAATTATAGTGCAACTTATTTGTGGCACTGCCGTTTAGGTCATATTGGTGTAAAGCGCATGAAGAAACTCCATTCTGATGGACTTTTGGAATCACTTGATTATGGATCACTTGGTACTTGCGAACCATGCCTCTTGGGCAAGATGACTAAAACGCCGTTCTTCGGAACAATGGAGCAAGCAACAGATTTGTTAGAAATGATACATACTGATGTATGTGGTCCGATGAATGTTGAGGCTCGCGGTGGGTATCGTTATTTTCTGACATTCACAGATGATTGGAGCAGATATGGGTATATCTACTTGATGAAACACAAGTCTGAAACATTTGAAAAGTTCAAAGAATTTCAGAGTGAAGTGGAGAATCATCGTAACAAAAATAAAAGTTTCTATGATATGATCGCAGAGGTAAAATATTTGAGTTACGAGTTTGGCCTTCAGTTAAAACAATGTAAAATAGTTTCACTACTCACGCCACCTGGAACACCACAGTGTAATGGTGTGTCCGAACGTCGTAACCGTACTTTTTTAGATATGGTGCGATCTATGATGTCTCTTATCGATCTACCACTATCGTTTTGGGGTTATGCTTTAGAGACGACCGCATTCACGTTAAATAGGGCACCATCAAAATTCGTTGAGACGACGCCTTATGAACTGTGGTTTGGCAAGAAACCAAAGTTGTCGTTTCTTAAAGTTTGAGGTTGCAATGCTTATGTAAAAAAGTTTCAACCCGATAAGCTCAAACCCAAATCGGAGAAATGCGTCTTCATAGGATACCCAAAAGAAAATGTTGGGTACACCTTCTATCACAGATCCGAAGGCAAGATATTCGTTGCTGAAAATGGATCCTTTCTAGAGAAGGAGTTTCTCTCGAAAGAAGTGAGTGGGAGGAAAGTAGAACTTGATGAGGTAACTATACCTGCTCCCTTATTGGAAAGTAGTTCATCACAGAAACCGGTTCCTGTGACACCTACACCAATTAATGAGGAAGCTAATGATGATGATCATGAAACTTCAGATCAAGTTACTACCGAACCTGTAGGTCAACCAGAGTAAGATCCGCACCAGAGTGGTACGGTAATCCTGTTTTGGAGGTCATGTTACTTGACCATGACGAACCTACGAACTATGAGGAAGCGATGATGAGCCCAAATTCCGCAAAATGGCTTGAGGCCATGAAATCTGAGATGGGATCCATGTATGAGAACAAAGTATGGACTTTGATTGACTTGCCCAATGATCGGCGAGCCATTGAGATTAAATGGATATTCAAGAGGAAGACGGACGCTGATAGTAGTCTTACTATCTACAAAGCTAGAATTGTCGCAAAAGGTTTTCGACAAGTTCAAGGTGTTGACTACGATGAGAGTTTCTCACTCGTATCTATGCTTAAGTCTGTCCGAATCATGTTAGCAATTGCCGCATTTTATGAAATCTGGCAAATGGGTAAACAAAACTGCATTCTTTAATGGATTTATTAAAGAAGAGTTGTATATGATGCAACCAGAAGGTTTTGTCAATCCTAAAAGTGCTAACAAAGTATGCAAGCTCCAGCGATCCATCTATGGACTAGTGCAAGCATCTCGGAGTTGGAATATACGCTTTGATAAGTTGATCAAAGCATATAGTTTTATACAGACTTGTGGTGAAGCCTGTATTTACAAGAAAGTGAGTGGGAGCACTACAACATTTCTGATAAGTATATGTGAATGACATATTGTTGATCGGAAATAATGTAGAATTATTCTGCAAAGCATAAAAGAGTGTTTGAAAGGAGTTTTTCAAAGAAATACCTCGGTGAAGCTGCTTACATGTTGAGCATCAAGATCTATAGAGATAGATCAAGACGCTTGATAAGTTTTTTTTTTCAATGAGTACATACCTTGACAGGATTTTCAAATAGTTCAAAATGGAACAGTCAAAGAAAGAGTTCTTGCCTGTGTTACAAGCTGTGAAGTTGAGTAAAGACTCAAAACCCGACCACGGCAGAAAAATAGAAAGAGAATGAAGAGTCATTCCCTATGCCTCAGTCATAGGTTCTATCAAGTATGCTATGCTGAGTACCAGACCTATTGTGTACCTCACCATAAGTTTGGCAAGGGAGTACAATAGTGATCCAGGAGTAGATCACTGGACAACGGTCAAAATTATCCTTAGCGGAATAAGGATATATTTCTCGGTTATGGAGGTGATAACGAGTTTGTCGTAAAGAGTTACGTCGATGCAAGCTTTGCACTGATCTGGATGACTCTAAGTCACAATCCAGATACATATTGAAAAGTGGGAGCAATTAGCTAAAGTAGCTCTGTGCAGAGCATTGTAAACATAGGAATTTGCAAAATACTTATGGATCTGAATGTGACAGACCCGTTGACTAAAATTATCTCACAAGCAAAACATGATCACACCTTAGTACTCTTTGGGTGTTAATCACATAGCGATGTGAACTAGATTACTGACTCTAGTAAACCCTTTGGGTGTTGGTCACATGTCGATGTGAACTATGGGTGTTAACCACATAAAGACGTGAACCATTGATGTTAAACCACATAGCGATGTGAACTAGATTATTAACTCTAGTGCAAGTGGGAGACTGAAGGAAATATGCCCTAGAGGCAATAATAAAGTTATTATTTATTTCCTTATATTATGATAAATTTTATTATTCATGCTAGAATTGTATTAACCGGAAACATGATACATGTGTGAATACATAGACAAACAGAGTGTCACTAGTATGCCTCTACTTGACTAGCTCGTTGATCAAAGATGGTTATGTTTCCTAGCCATAGACATGAGTTGTCATTTGATTAACGGGATCACATCATTAGGAGAATTATGTGATTGACTTGACCCATTCCGTTAGCTTAGCACTCGATCGTTTAGTATGTTGCTATTGCTTTCTTCATGACTTATACATGTTCCTATGACTATGAGATTATGCAACTCCCGTTTGCCGGAGGAACACTTTGTGTGCTACCAAACGTCACAACGTAACTAGGTGATTATAAAGGTGCTCTACAGGTGTCTCCAAAGGTACTTGTTGGGTTGGCGTATTTCGAGATTAGGATTTGTCACTCCGATTGTCGGAGAGTTATCTCTGGGCCCTCTCGGTAATGCACATCACTTAAGCCTTGCATGCATTGCAACTAATGAGTTACTTGTGGGATGATGTATTATGGAACGAGTAAAGAGACTTGACGGTAATGAGATTGAACAAGGTATTGAGATACCGACGATCGAATCTCGGGCAAGTAACATACCGATGACAAAGGGAACAACGTATGTTGTTATGCGGTCTGACCGATAAAGATCTTCGTAGAATATGTGGGAGCCAATATGAGCATCCAGGTTCCGCTATTGGTTATTGACCGGAGACGTGTCTCGGTCATGTCTACATAGTTCTCGAACCCGTAGGGTCCGCACGCTTAACGTTTTGATGACAGTTGTATTATGAGTTTATATGTTTTGACGTACCGAAGGTTGTTCAGAGTCCCGGATGTGATCACGGACATGACGAGGAGTCTCAAAATGATCGAGACATGAAGATTGATATATTGGATGACTATATTCGGACACCGGAATGGTTCCGGGGGTTATCGGATATATACCGGAGTACCGGGGGGTTACCGGAACCCCCTCGGAGGCTATTGGGCCTCATGGGCCCAATTGGTGGAAGAGGAGAGGCGGCCAAGGGGCAGCCGCGCGTCCCTCCCCCCCCCCAAGTCCGAATTGGACAAGGAGGGGGGCGGCGCCCCCCTTTCCTTTCCCCCTCGCTCCTTCCCTCTCCTCTCCTAGTCCAACAAGGAAGGGAGGAAGTCCTACTCCCGGTGGGAGTAGGACTCCTCCTGGCGCGCCTCCTCCTGTCCGGCCGCACCTCCCCCCTTGCTCCTTTATATACGGGGGCAGGGGGCACCCTAGACACAACAATTGATCGTTTGATCTTTTAGCCGTGTGCGGTGCCCCCCTCCACCATAGTCCACCTCGATAATACTTTAGCGGTCCTTAGGCGAAGCCCTGCGTCGGTACAACATCATCATCGTCACCACGCCGTCGTGCTGACAAAACTCTCCCTCAACACTCGGCTGGATCGGAATTCGAGGGACATCATCGGGCTGAACGTGTGCTGAACTCGGAGGTGCCGTGCGTTCGGTACTTGATCGGTCGGATCGTGAAGACGTACGACTACATCAACCGCGTTGTGCTAACTCTTCCGCTTTCGGTCTACGAGGGTACGTGGACAACACTCTCCCCTCTCGTTGCTATGCATCACCATGATCCTGTGTGTGCGTAGGAATTTTTTTGAAATTACTACGTTCCCCAACACATTTGGTACAAGGTGTTATCATGGTGATTAGCATAGGCAAGTAAGATGCGGATGGACTCAAGTCTAGCAACGGGGGCATATGTCTCACCATAGTCCATACCTTCGACTTGAGTGTAGCCTTGGGCGACGAGACGTGCTTTGTTGCGGACGACTTGACCATCTTCGCCTTGCTTGTTGCGAAACACCCATTTGGTACCGATGATGTTGTGGTTGTTGTCGGGCTTCTCGACCAATGTCCACACTTGATTTCTTTCAAAGTTGTGTAGCTCTTCATGCATGGCGTTTATCCAATCCGGATCTTGCAATGCTTCTTCAACCTTCATAGGTTCAATGCTAGAGATGAATGAATAATGTTCACAAAAGTTAGCCAAACGAGTTTTAGAGCGAGTGATTCTCCCGGCTTGAATATAATTGAAGATTTGTTCGACGGGATGGTCTCTTGAGACTCTTGCTCGAACTCGTGAGCTTTTGCTTGGGTCGGGGTGGAACATCTTCTTCATCATCTTGTCCTTCTTCTTGGCCTTCTTCATTGTCGACGTTGTCATTCTCTTGTCGTGGTGGAGAAGGAGGTTGATGAGGTTCCTATTGGTGTACTTCCTCGTTTTCTTCATCTTGATGTGTCCCACTTGTGGATGCTTCCGTATCAACTCTTGGTTCACCTTGTCGTGAGGTAGAAGCTTCCACTTGGATGGACGAGGTACTCTCCTTCACCTCCGTTGGACGAATCTTGCCAATAGACAAGTCTTGGATTGCTTCCGAAGGGTCTTTGTCTCCTACATCAATTGGCAATTGCTCTACTTGCGAGCCATTAGATTCATCAAACTTCACATCTACCGTTTCTTCAACCTTTCGGGTGAAATTGTTGTAGACACGGTAAGTATGAGAGTTTGAGCCATAACTAAGTAGGAAACCCTCATGAGATTTAGGAGCAAATTTAGAACGACGATGCTTATCAAGAATGTAACACTTTGAGCGAAATACTCGAAAGTATCCAACTTGGGGGTTGTTACCGGTGAGGAGCTCGTGTGCCGTCTTGCCGAGTAGCTTGTGAAGATACAAGCGTTTTGTTGCATGACGAGCTGTCTCAACCGCTTCCGCCCAAAAGTTTTTTGGAGTCTTGTACTCATCAAGCATCGTTCTCGCCATCTCGATAAGAGTTCGGTTCTTCCTCTCAACAACTCCATTTTGTTGAGGCGTGTACGTAGCCGAGAACTCGTGTGGAATCCCTTCTTCGTCAAGAAAGGTATCCACATTTTCGTTCTTGAACTCCGTTCCATTGTCGCTGCGAACCTTCTTGATCTTCACTTCAAATTGATTTTGGGCCTTCCTAGCGAAGTTCTTGAAGATCTTTTGGACCTGCGATTTATCATCAAGAAAGAACACCCACGTAAATCTTGAAAAATCATCGACTATGACTAGACCAAATGAGTTACCAACGAGACTTTTGCAGGCATTGGGACCAAAAATATCCATATGAAGTAGCTTGAGCAGTCTTCTCGTGGTCATGATGTTCTTCACGGGGTGACTTCCTCCTACTTGTTTTCCTACTTGACAAGCACTGCACAATCTATCCTTGTCAAATATAACATCTTTTACTCCAAGGATATGATCACCTTTAATAAGCTTATCAAGATTTCACATGCCCACATGACCTAACCTTCTATGCCACAACCTACCTTTTGAAGATTTTGCAATTAAACAAGTTCTAGGTTGAGTCTTTTTAGTGAAGTCAACGATGTAAAGATCTCCTCTATGTATACCGGTAAAGACCATTTTATGATTATCACTATGAAACACTTGGCAATCTACTTCAGTGAATAGGACATTGAAACCAAAGTCAGCAAGTCTAGATACGGAAAGTAAATTGTAGCCAAGAGATTCAACGAGCATAACATTTTGTATGGAGCTATCATGTGAGAAGGCCACCTTACCAAGGCCAACCACCTTACCCTTTGAGTTATCACCAAAAGTGACATACTTCCGAGGGCCGTCGGTTTCAGCAAGCTCACGAAACATATCTTTGTCTCCGGTCATATGATCAGTACATCCACTATCAAGGACCCATTCCTTTCCTCCGGCCATGTAGCCACGTAGATTAGCCATAAGACCAAAGTGTCTCATAGACTCATCGAAATCAAAGTCACTATCATCATCCTCATCATAGTATCCATGTTGTAACACCCACGATGCGGCTATATCTCCCACGTGTCGAGGCACGACTTGGAGGCATAACTGCATGATGGTTTTGTCGCAAGAAGGGTCATCTTCACATAATCCCATGTAATGAACAAGAATGGGATAAAGAGTTGGCTTACAATCGCCACTTCACACCAATAACAAGTTAAACATACATCATCCAGAATACAATCAAGGTCCAACTACGGAACCAAAATAAAAGAAGACAACCCCAAATGCTAGATCCCCGATCGTCCCAACTGGGCTCCACTACTGATCGTCAGGAAACAAAACGTAGTAACGACCAAGTTCCTCGTCGAACTCCCACTTGAGTTCGGTAGCATCGCCTGCACTTGCGTCATCGACACCAGCAACTGTTTTGGTAGTATCTGTGAGTCACGAGGACTCAGCAATCTCACACCTGCGACATCAAGACTATTTAAGCTTATGGGTAGGATAAGGTAATGAGGTGGAGTTGCAGCAAGCACTAAGCAAATATGGTGGCTAACATACGCAAATAAGAGCGAGAAGAGAAGCAACGCAACGGTCGAGAAGCTAGAAGTGATCCTGAAACTACTTACGTTCATACATGACCCAAACCGTGTTCACTTCCCGGACTCCGCCGAAAAGAGACCATCACGGCTACACACGCGATTGATGTATTTTAATTAAGTCAAGCGTCAAGTTCTTTACAACCGGACATTAACAAATTCCCATCTGCCACATAACCGTGAGCACGACTTTTGAAAGATAATACCCTGCAGGGGTGTCCCAACTTAGCCCCTCACAAGCTCTCACGATCAACGAAGGATATTCCTTCTCCCGGGGAGACCCGATCAGACTCGAAATCCCGGTTACAGACATTTCGACAATGGTAAAACAAGACCAGCAAGACTGCCCGAATGTGCCGACAAATCCCGATAGGAGCTGCACATATCTCGTTCTCAGGGCACACTGGATGAGTCAAGCTACGAGTAAAACCAGGCCTCGAGTTTCCCCGAGGTGGCCCCGCAGGCTGCTCGGTTCGGACCAACACTCAGGAGCACTGGCCCGGGGGGGGGGGGGGGGTTAAAATAAAGATGACCCTTGGGCTCGCGAAAACCCAAGGGGAAGGCTTAGGTAGGCAAATGTAAAACCAAGGTTGGGCCTTGCTGGAGGAGTTTTATTCAAAGCGAACTGTCAAGGGGGTCCCATAAATCCCCAACCGTGTAAGGAACGCAAAATCAAGGAACAAAACACCAGGCAAAAGGCCGAGCCTTCCACCCTTTACCAAGTATATAGATGCATTAAATTAAAATAAGAGATATTGTGATATCCGAAAATCATCATGTTCCAACATGGAACCAACTTCAACTTCACCTGCAACTAGCAACGCTATAAGAAGGGCTGAGCAAAAGAAGTAATTTAGCCAAACAACGGTTTGCTAGGAAAGGATGGTTAGAGGCTTGACATGGCACTATGGGAGGCATGATAAAAAGGTGGTAGGTAACGCAAACATAGCAATAGAGCGAACAACTAGCAAGCAAAGATAGAAGTGATATCGAGGGTATGATCATCTTGCCTGAGATCCCGCAAGGAAGGAGAACGAGTCCATGAAGAAGACAAACAGACGTAGTCGAACGAATCCTCACAACTCCGGAATGAAACCGAAGCTAACGGGAGAAGCAAACCGGAAAGAAGCAAGCAACATGGTAAACACACAAGCATAAACATGGCATGATGCACAATCATGGATGATGCATGTCCGGTTTAATGAGGCATGGTATGGCAAAGTGCACAAACAATACTACAAATTAAGTGGAGCTCAATATGCAACTCGTTGCATATTGAAGAAACACCACATCAATTATTTTGTTCTCTCCCGTTTATGTACCCAACAATATTAACTGTGGTTAAGCATGGCAAGAGGTGAAGCATAATAAAATTATCTATTTAGGCAAGTTTAAATGAGGCCGGAAATAACAAATAACAATTCCGGAAAATCCCCATATGTCATTTAGCAATTTGATGCAAGCAACAATTTAAAGGTTTTTAGCATGCATGAGGATGACATATACAAGTTTATGCAATTTTTATGAAAATGTTGACATGAGCATGTTATGAAGCATTTTGTCACCATGGCGGAAGGAAGGGTGCCACGGCAACGAATCCGAAAATGATACCATGACAACATATCGGTTCCGGTAGCTCATGGAGATACCGGTGCAAAAGGAAATGCGGCGTGAGCATGTCATGCAAGATGGTGGGGTGATCCCGGTAACCGGGTTCCCACGTGTCGGCGGCAAGGCAAACGAGGAAGAACATGCAAACGACAATTCAGACACGGTGCAAGCACGGGCATCTCATACAACATGCATTCATCCATGGGCGTCGTTCCGGTGGTTATACCTTCGAAGCGTTCAAACGGGACGGTTCGGGTTCGGTGCAATGTAGAGGAAGTAGATGTTCTCGGGACGGTCGTGGAAGTAGTAGTACACGTTCGTTTCGGATAGGAACTTGACGAATCCGAGTAACTTGGGGTCGATGACGAGGAACTCGGCGTTTTGCGGCGGTGTAGAGGTACATGTCGATGGTCGTCGTGGTACTTGGCATTTCGTACAATACTCGGCCGAGCATCCGTGTGGTCTTGCCGGTGGTGTACTTGGCGAATCCACGTAGTCGTACACAGGTAGTAGAGGAACTTGACGCATCCAAACGAAGCAACACAAGGCCTTGGGTCTTGGTGGTCAACGGAGGGAGGCGGGCGGCGAAGCAGCAGCAACGTGCCGGCACTGTACAGCCACGACGGACACCATGGCCGTGAGGAGGAGGGGCCCTGGCACAAGACCAGCAGCGGGCACGCGCGTGCAGGAAGGCGGTGAGGTCGACAGCTTGCCCAAGTCGCAATGGAGCGACGGGAACAGCGGTGGACGAGGAAGCAGAGGGGAGGCATCGCGTGGAGGAGAGTCGACGGGGCGGCGCTCGCCGGAGTCGGGGCCGAAGGGGAAGGATCGAGGGGATCCTCCCCTGGCGACGGAGCTGACGAGGCAGTGGCGCCGGGTAGACGAGGAGCCGGGCGAGGAGGTCCTGGCACGGTGGCGAGCTTGAGGTGGCTGACGACGGAGAGATGCAGGCGCGAGCAGGAGGTTGGGCGCGCGGGCGCAGAGGCGACGGGGCCGCCGGAGTTGGTCGCACCGCAGCTCAGGGCGGAGCAACACAAGCAGAAGGGAGCAGGGCGCGGTGAGCCATGGAGGTCGGCGGTGCCATGGCCGTGCGGGCAGACGAGCTCGCGGGGCCGCGGGGTGGTTGGCTTGAGGGGTCTCGCTCCTCTCTCTTTCTCTGCGGGTGGCGGCACGAGCGAGGGAGAGGGAGAGATCGAGAGGAGGGAGTGGCGGCGCAAGGGAGGAGAGCAGGGTGCGGGCTAGGGTTAGAGCTGGTGGGGGTGCCGGCTGGGCTTTGGGCTTAGAGGCCGGCTGGGCTGCAGGCTCTCTTCTCTCTCTCACTCTAAAGAAAAAAAACAGAGATAAGAAAGAAAAGAAAGGGAGGTTAAGGGAAGAAGTTGGACACGTGGATAATTTTCCCGGACTCACAAAAATGTGCTTGTTCTGAGAAAATAGAAAAGGCCATGATTAAAAGATTTAAATTCAAACTCATTTGATTTAAATTCAAATGATTTGAATAGGAAGTGAGGGTTGGGAAGGTCCAAAAATGTTCGGATTTTTGGTGGAGCTCCGGAATATGATGAAAGAACATAGGGCAAGGTTGGAGACCAAGAATTAAGATAACAAAGGCATTGGGATAATTTGCAAGTGTGTTATGGTGATTTCCAAATAAAAGAAATATTTAATATAGCTCCCTAATATTGGGAGGATATGTTATAAAGAGAAGTCACCCTTCCCTCGATTTAAATAGATCAACCATCTATGCAATTTATTAGTTGAGTTGAGATGCAAAGATTAATGACATGATGGCATGATGACATGATGCAATGCAAAAATAAAAGAGCAAGCACAAAAGAAACACACAGTGATCACGAAAATATGGAAGTCTTCTCAAGCGTCGGTCTCGGGGCGTCACACATGTTCAACATCGTCTTGTGATGGATCAATTCCTAGAGAGAGTGATTCATTAGATTTGTGACCATGACAATGTGCATCTTTATGGATTCTAATGACTTCGGAGATGATGTTGCTAATGATTCCAACATCTCCTTTGGCACGCATGAGGTTAGTAAGCTCAAGTAGACAATCACCAAACTTAGGATCATTGGAATTCATCTTGCTCAAGGCAATAGACTTATGGAGAATCTCATCTAGATTTTTCAAGGAATAATTTGGGAATCGTTCCTCTAGAAATCTCCATATGGTGTAAGCACAATCAAGAGTAGGTAAGCTAGCAATCAAATTTTTGGGCAATCCTCTAACAAATAAGATTGATAGTTCTAAGATTGCGAATCATGTCAAGATCCTCATCGGGAGTGGGATGCAAAGGATCACTAGGGGGAATGCAAGGACTAGTAATGTACTTTTTCAAGTGATATTCAATAAAAATCTCAAGCATCTCATTTTTCCACTCATGAAAGTACTCTCCATCAAGTATAGGCACTCTATGTATAAGACCCCCCAACGTAGACTCATCTGTCTTCCTCCAAAGGTGTTTAAACCAAAACAATGGAGACCAATGCTCCGATACCAATTGAAAGGATCGAGAAGAGGTGTCTAGAGGGGGGTGAATAGACTCTTAGTAAGAAAAGTTGCAGTTTTTAATTTCTTTAAGTTGAAGTGGAGTTTTTTTTGCACAAGTTTAAACATTCACAATACATATCAAGCAAGCATGACAAGAGTATATGAGCAGCGGAAAGTAAAGCATGCAAGTTGCAAGAATGTAAAGGGATGGGATTGGAGTGTGCAAACGCAATTGAAGACACGGAGATTTTTGGCGTGGTTCCGATAGGTGGTGCTATCATAAATCCACGTTGATGGAGACTTCAACCCACGAAGGGTAATGGTTGCGCGAGTCCACGGAGGGCTCCACCCACGAAGGGTCCACGAAGAAGCAACCTTGTCTATCCCACCATGGCTATCGCCCACGAAGGACTTGCCTCACTAGGGTAGATCTTCACAAAGTAGGCGATCTCCTTGCCCGTACAAACTCCTTGGTTCAACTCCACAATCTTGACGGAGGCTCCCAAGTGACACCTAACCAATCTAGGAGACACCACTCTCCAAAAGGTAATAGATGGTGTGTTGATGATGAACTCCTTGCTCTTGTGCTTCAAATGATAGTCTCCCCAACACTCAACTCTCTCTCTCTCTCTCACAGATTTGGATTTGGTGGAAAGATGATTTGAGTGGAAAGAAACTTGGAGAAGGCTAGAGATCAAGATTCATATGGTTGGAATGGAATATTTTGACCAGAACACATGAGTAGGTGGTTCTCACTCAGAAAATGTATGATGGAAGTGTAGGCATGTTCTGATGGCTCTCTCCATGAATGAAGAGTGCGTGGAGGGGTATTTATAGCCTCCACACAAAATCTAACCGTTACACACAAATCACCAAACTTGGTGGGACCGAATCAGAAAACTCGATCGGACCGATTCAGTTCATAATGTGACCGTTAGGCATTTCGGTGGGACCGATATGATCAACTCGGTGGGGCCGATGTGCTAGGGTTAGGGTAAAACCTCATCTTGGTTTGACCGATTACACAAACTCGGTGGGACCGATTTTGGTATAGGCTATCCAGAGAGTTGGTCAGGCAAACTCGATGGGACCGATTACAAAACTTGGTAAGGCCGAATTTAATGCAACAGGATCCAGAGAGTTTGCAAGCCCATCTCGGTGAGATCGGGATCCCATCGGTGAGACCGAATTGATTAGGGTTTGTGGCAGTGGCTATTGAGCTCAACTCGGTGGCGCCGGATAGAAAGTTTCGGTGGGGCGGAGTTTGACTGTTGGTTTGGGACATATGTGGATATGGGAAAGTGGTTGAGGATTTTGGAGCATATCACTACGCTCTTTGAGCAAGCAAGCCATTAAGCAACACCTCACCCCCTCTTAATAGTATTGGCTTTCCTATGGACTCAATGTGATCTTGGATCACTAAAAGTAAAATGAGAGTCTTGAGATTTTGAGCTTGAGCCAATCCTTTATCCTTAGCAACTTGAAGGGGTTCCATATCCTCTTGTCCACGCCACTCCATCTGTTGAACTTGTCTGAAATATACTAGATAAAAGCATTAGTCCAACAAGAGATATGTTGACATTAATTACCAAAACCACCCAGGGAGCACTTGTGCCTTCAAAGCCCTCCATGATCGAATCCCCCTCCGGCAGATTGCTGGAAAAGGCCCCAGATGGGATCTCACGGGTACGTCGGTGGAAAAGTGGTTTTGTGGCTCTCCTGGTTGTTTTTAGGTTATAAGGGTATATATAGGTGAAAGAAGTACGTCGGTGGAGCTACGAGGGGCCCACGAGGGTGGGGGCGCGCCTACCCCCTGGGCATGCCCTCCTGCCTCGTGGCCACCTCGTTGCGTCTCTGACTTCCACTCCAAGTCTCCTGGACTGCGTTTGTTCCAAGAAAGATCCTCGCGAAGGTTTCGTTCCATTTGGATTCCGTTTGATATTCCTTTTCTGCGAAACACTGAAATAGGCAAAAAAACAGCAACTGGCGCTGGGCCTCCGGTTAATAGGTTAGTCCCAAAAATAATATAAAAGAGCATATTAAAGCCCATTAAACATCCAAAACAAATAATATAATAGCATGGAACAATCAAAAATTATAGATACGTTGGAGACGTATCATTCATCACGAAGTTCCAGTAACTTGATGATAGTGACTAGAGAACTCTGTCAATCACTATCTTATCTGGAAGATTAACTCCCACTGGATTCAAGCGATTGTAGTACTCAGACATTCTGAGCACATGCTCACTGGTTGAGCTATTCTCCTCCATCTTGTAGGCAAAGTACTTGTCAGAGGTCTCATACCTCTCGACTCGGGCATGAGTCTGAAATACCAATTTCAGCTCTTGGAACATCTCATATGCTCCGTGACATTTCAAAACATTTTTGAAGTCCCGGTTCTAAGCCGTAAAGCATGGTGCACTGAACTATCAAGTAGTCATCATACCGAGCTTGCCAAACGTTTGTAACGTCTGCATCTGCTCCTGCAATAGTTCTGTCACCTAGCGGTGCATTAAGGACATAATTCTTTTGTGCAGCAATGAGGATAATCCTCAGATCACAGACCTAGTCCGCATCATTGCTACTATCATCTCTCAACATAGTTTTTCTCTAGGAACATATCAAAAATAAACGGGGAGCTACATCGTGAGCTATTGATCTACAACATAGTTATGCAAATACTATTAGGACTAAGTTCATGATAAATTAAAGTTCAATTAATCATATTACTTAAGAACTCCCACTTAGATAGACATCCCTCTAATCATCTAAGTGATCACATGATCCATATCAACTAAACCATGTCCGATCATCACGTGAGATGGAGAAGATTTCAATGGTAAACATCACTATGTTGATCATATCTACTATATGATTCACGCTCGACCTTTTGGTCTGAGTGTTCCGAGGCCATATCTGCATATGCTAGGCTCGTCAAGTTTAACCCGAGTATTCTGCGCGTGCAAAACTGGCTTGCACCCGTTGTATGTGAACGTAGAGCTTATCGCACCCGATCATCACGTGGTATCTCAGCACGAAGAACTGTCACAACGGTGCATACTCAGGGAGAACACTTATACCTTGAAATTTTTAGTGAGAGATCATCTTATAATGCTACCTCCGTACTAAGGAAAATAAGATGCATAAAAAGATAAACATCACATGCAATCAAATGAGTGATATTATATGGCCATCATCATCTTGTGCCTTTGATCTCCATCTCCAAAGCACCGTCATGATCATCATCGTCACTAGCTTGACACCTTGATCTCCATCGAAGCATCGTTGTCGTCTCGCCAACTATTGCTTCTACAACTATCGCTACCGCTTAGTGATAAAGTAAAGCAATTACATGGAATTGCATTTCATACAATAAAGCGACAACCATATGGCTCCTGCCAGTTGCCAATAACTGTTACAAAACATGATCATCTCATACAACAAATTATATATCATCACGTCTTGACCATATCACATCACAGCAAGCCATGCAAAAACAAGTTAGACGTCCTCTACTTTGTTGTTGCAAGTTTTACGTGGCTGCTACGGGCTTCTAGCAAGAACCGTTCTTACCTACGCATCAAAACCACAACGATTTTTCGTCAAGTGTGCTGTTTTAACCTTCAACAAGGACTGGGCGTAGTCAAACTCGATTCAACTAAAGTTGGAGAAAGAGACACCCACTACCCACCTGTGTGCGAAGCACGGCAGTAGAACCAGTGTCATGAACGCGGTCATGTAATGTCGGTCTGGGCTGCTTCATCCAATAATACCGCCGAATCAAAGTATGACATGCTGGTAAGCAGTATGACTATTATCGCCCACAACACTTTGTGTTCTACTCGTGCATATAACATTTACGCATAGACCTGGCTCGGATGCCACTGTTGGGGAATGTAGTATTTCAAAAAAATTACCTACGATCACGCAAGATCTATCTAGGAGAAGCATTGCAACGAGCGGGGAGAGTGTGTCCACGTACCCTCATAGACCGAAAGCGGAAGCGTTTAGTACGCGGTTGATGTAGTCGAACGTCTTCGTGATCCAACCGATACAAGTACCGAACGCACGGCACCTCCGCGATCAGCACACGTTCAGCTTGGTGACGTCCCTCGAACTCTTGATCCAGTTGAGGCCGAGGGAGAGTTCCGTCAGCATGACAGCGTGGTGACGGTGATGATGAAGTTACTGGCGCAGGGCTTCGCCTAAGCACTACGACGATATGACCGAGGTGTGTAACTATGGAGGGGGCACCGCACACGGCTAAAAGATCAACTTGTGTGTCTATGGGTGCCCCCCTGCCCACGTATATAAAGGAGGGAGGAAGAGGAGGCCGGCCTAGGAGGGGCGCGCTTATAGGGGGAGTCCAACTAGGATTCCTAATCCTAGTTGGAGTCCCCTTCCTTTTCCAAGAGGGGAGAGAGGGAAGGAAGAGGAGAGGGAGAAGGAAAGAGGAGGGGGCGCCGCCCCTTCCCTAGTCCAATTCGGACCAGCCCATGGGGGGGCGTGCAGCCTCCCCTTGTGGCCCTTCTCTCCTTTCCACTAAGGCCCATGAAGACCCAATACTTCCCCCGGCGAATTCCCGTAACTCTCCGGTACTCCGAAAAATACCCGAACCACTCAGAACCTTTCCGATGTATGAATATAGCCTTCCAATATATCGATCTTTACGTTTCGACCATTTCGAGACTCCTCGTCATGTCCGTGATCTCATCTGGGACTCTGAACAAACTTCGGTCATCAAATCACATAACTCATAATACAAATCGTGATCGAACGTTATGCGTGCGGACCCTACGGGTTCGAGAACTATGTTGACATGACCGAGACACATCTCTGGTCAATAACCAATAGCGGAACCTGGGTGCTCATATTGGAGATTCGATCGTCGGTATCACCATATCTAGTTCAATCTCGTTACCGGCAAGTATCTTTATTCGTTCCGTAATGCATCATCCCGCAACTAAATCATTAGTCACATTGCTTGCAAGGCTTATAGTGATGTGCATTACCGAGAGGGCCCAGAGATACCTCTCCGATACTTGGAGTGACAAATCCTAATCTCGATCTATGCCAACCCAACAAACACCTTTGGAGACACCTGTAGAGCATCTTTATAATCACCCAGTTACGTTGTGACATTTGATAGCACACAAGGCGTTCCTTCGGTATTCGGGAGTTGCATAATCTCATAGTTAGAGGAACATGTATAAGTCATGAAGAAAGCAATAGCAATAAAACTCAATGATCATAATGCTAAGCTAACAGATGGGTCTTGTCCATCACATCATTCTCTAATGATGTGTTCCCGTTCATCAAATGACAACACATGTCTATGGTCAGGAAACTTAACCATCTTTGATTAACGAGCTAGTCTAGTAGAGGCATACTAGGGACACTTTGTTTTGTCTATGTATTCACACATGTATCAAGTTTCTGGTTAATACAATTCTAGCATGAATAATAAACATTTATCATGATATAAGGAAATAAAATAATAACTTTATTATTGTCTCTAGGGCATATTTCCTTCAGAAGATGGTCTCTCTCAAACGATACTGCAACCAAATACAAGAAATCTCTTGTGTCCCCAACACACCCAATACAATGGCAAATTGTATAGGTGCACTAGTTCGGCGAAGAGATGACGATAAAAGTGTAATATTGATGGTAGAATGTCGGTGTACAAAAGTAGGGGCTCTCCTTTTGACCCCTCTACTTGTGCACGGGCAGTAAGAGCCGCGCGCTGCGGCCACACTTAGCAGGGCAGAGGAGGGAAGCCGGAAAGAAGCCGAAGCACAAGACAACCAAGGCAACGCCAAGACCAGAAACGCAGGAGAGCAAGAGGGCGAGGTGGAATCCCTCGAAAAGATCCTTGCCGAGGCAGCCTCCACAGCCCCGGCAAGAGCCTTGCCGGGGCAACTTGCCCGACGCCAGCAGAGCAAGCCACCCTTGAGCCCACGGGTTCCAAAACCACCAACTATCCACGTTAGGACCAAGGCTCGGGAGGCGCCTCTGTAGTGGCATGCCGATCTTTGTCAAGATCATAAACATATGAGATCAGATGAGGACCAGAAGACGACGACCCTCAGCGGGATCCTAGCCGAGGAAATCCACAAGACCCCCGGCAAGCGCCTTGCCGGGGACGACCGCAGCGCCGCAGCAAGACCCTTGCCGGGTCCCCGGCAAGACCCTTGCCGAGGGCATCAGCAGCGCCACAGCCAGGCCAGCACCAGCCAAGACTCCACCGCCGTCCCCAAGCAGCTGCTAGCTCAAAAAGCTGGGCAGGCACCTGCGTGGCGACGGGCGGCCTCTACACCGACTCAGCAAGCACCTGCGTGGTGGCATGCGACCCTTCGTGAAGGCTCCACCACTGCGCCATCCTAGTAGCCAGCCAACATGGCGCCGCAAGGCCTCGTTTTCTCGGGCGCGTGTCAAAGCCAGGTGAGGCGGCGACAGCTGGGACGTGCTTCCTTGTCGTCCCCGATAAAGCAAGGGGGCACGTCGGCAACGCATTAAATGCGTTTGTCCGACGGTGCCAGAGGATAGTCTCATCCACTATGCACCTTTCCACCTTCTGTGTGCCACTGTGGCAGCCCCTTTTGCCAGAAAAAGGAGGCCCGAGGCAACCAGGAGGAGGATTCAGAACTTTTGGGCAAGTTACACCCCGTAGCTAGCTCAAGAACACAAGAACACTCCAATACATCCACCAAAGCAGGACTAGGGTATTACGCATCTTCGCAGCCCGAACCTGGGTGAACGATCCGTGTGCTCCCTGTCAGACCCGCTCTTTGCACAACCTCGCGCCCGCCAACCATTGAAGGGATCCCAGTGATTCCAAAGGTGTCGTTTCCACCGACATCTTTGGCGCGCCAGGTAGGGGAGCGCAGTTGTGAAAATCCGGTCTGCAGTTAGCCTAGCAATTCTTCATCGTCATGGCTCCCAAGAAGAAGGCGGCCACGACGATCGGTTCGTCGGGGGCCGGACGGCCCGTACCGGTCCGGGCGAACAGCGGGCCAGTCGAGAACTGGACCAGAGGCGCGGCCCGCGAGCACCAACATCGCCCTGGCGGTCAGAGCCTGGCGAGCAGCGTCGTCCGTGCACAGGACGACGGGCCGCACGCCGCCAAATCCAGAGACAGAGCTGGGCCCCCCGCAGGCTGCGCGGGGCCTGATACGTCTCCGTCGTATCTACTTTTCCAAACACTTTTCCCCTTGTTTTGGACTGTAACTTGCATGATTTGAATGGAACTAACCCGGACTGACGCTGTTTTCAGCAGAATTGCCATGGTGTTATTTTTGTACAGAAACAAAAGTTCTCGGAATGACCTGAAAATCAACGGAGAATTATTTTGGAATATATAAAAAATACTGGCGAAAGAATCAAGGCCAGGGGGCCCACACCTTCTCCACGAGGGTGGGAGGCGCGCCTGCCCCCCTGGGCGCGCCCCCTGCCTCGTGGGCCCCCTGGAGCTCCATCGACCTCAACTCCAACTCTATATATTCGTGTTCGGGGAGAAAAAAATCAGAGAGAAGGATTCATCGCATTTTACCATACGGAGCCGCCGCCAAGCCCTAATCTCTGTCGGGAGGGCTGATCTGGAGTCCATTCGGGGCTCCGGAGAGGGGAATCCGTCGCCATCATCATCATCAACCATCCTCCATCACCAATTTCATGATGCTCACCGCCGTGCGTGAGTAATTTCATCGTAGGCTTGCTAGACGGTGATGGGTTGGATGAGATTTATCATGTAATCGAGTTAGTTTTGTTAGGGTTTGATCCCTAGTATCCACTATGTTCTGAGATTGATGTGGCTATGACTTTGCTATGCTTAATGCTTGTCACTAGGGCCCAAGTGCCATGATTTCAGATCTGAACCTATTATGTTTTCATATATATATATATATATATATATATATATATATATATATATATATATATGTGTGTTCTTGATCCTATCTTGCAAGTCTATAGTCACCTACTATGTGTTATGATCCGGCAACCCCGAAGTGACAATAATCGGGACCACTCCCGGTGATGACCATAGTTTGAGGAGTTCATGTATTCACTATGTGTTAATGCTTTGGTCCGGTACTCTATTAAAAGGAGGCCTTAATATCCCTTAGTTTCCATTAGGACTCCGCTACCACGGGAGGGTAGGACAAAAGATGTCATGCAAGTTCTTTTCCATAAGCACGTATGACTATATTCAGAATACATGCCTACATTACATTGATGAATTGGAGCTAGTTCTGTGTCACCCTATGTTATAACTGTTGCATGAATGATCGCATCCGGCATAATTCTGCAACACCGATCCAATGCCTACAAGCTTTTCACATATGGTTCTTCGCTTATTTACTTTTCCGTTGCTGCTGTTACAATCACTACAAAACTATTGCTGTTACTTTTGCCACCGTTACCGTTACTTCCATACTACTTCGCTACTAAATACTTTGCTGCAGATACTAAGTTATCCAGGTGTGGTTGAATTGACAACTCAACTGCTAATACTTGAGAATATTATTTGGCTCCCCTTGTGTCGAATCAATAAATTTGGGTTGAATACTCTACCCTCGAAAACTGTTGCGATCCCCTATACTTGTGGGTTATCAAGACTATTTTCTGGCGCCATTGCCGGGGAGCATAGCTCTATTCTTTGAGTCACTTGGGATTTATATCTGCTGGTCACTATGAAGAACTTGAAAGACGAGAAAACTAAAATTTATCCCTCAACTACGAGGGGAGGTAAGGAACTGCCATCTAGCTCTGCACTTGATTCACCTTCTGTTTTGAGTAAACTTGCGACACCTAAACCTACTTCTGCTATTAATTCTGATATGTCGCATGTTATTGATGATGCCACTTCTGCTATGCATGATACTTATGATGAAACTACTTCTATGCTTGATACTACTATGCCACTTGGTGAATTTCTTGATGAACAACTTGCTAGGGCTAGAGAGAATGAAATTATTAAAACTGATAATACTGATGATAGTGATGATGAAGATTCTCCTCCTAGATATGAATTGCCTGTTGTGCCTGAGGGTTATGTTATGGATGAAGAAACTGCTAGAGAATTTCTTGCTTGCAATGATAGGAGTGATCTTAAGAAATTATTAGCTAAGCTAAAAGAAAAAACTTTGAATGCTAGAATGAAATATGATCCTGCTTATGCTACTTCACCTATCTTTGTTACTGATAAGGATTATGATTTCTCTGTTGATCCTGAGATAATTACTTTGGTTGAATCTGATCCTTTCTATGGCTAAGCATCTGAAACTGTTGTGGCACATCTTACTAAATTAAATGATATAGCCACCCTGTTCACTAATGATGAGAAAACTCGCTACTATTATATCCTTAAGATATTTCCGTTCTCATTAAAGGGTGATGCTAAGATATGGTTTAATTCTCTTTATCCTGGTTGTGTGCGTAGTCCCCAGGATATGATTTATTACTTCTCTGCTAAATATTTCCCTGCTCATAAGAAACAAGCTGCCTTAAGGGAAATATATAATTTTGTGCAAATTGAAGAAGAGAGTCTCCCACAAGCGTGGGGGAGGCTTCTCCAATTACTTAACGCTTTGCTAGATCATCCTCTCAAGAAAAATGAAATACTTGATATCTTTTATAATGGACTAACCGATGCTTCCAGAGACCACCTGGATAGTTGTGCTGGTTGTGTTTTCAGGGAAAGAACTGTTGATCAAGCTGAAATTCTATTGAATAATATGTTGACCAATGAAAACAATTGGACACTTCCCGAACCAACTCCTAAGCCAACTCCGAAGAAAAGGGGTATTCTATTTCTCAGTCGTGAAGATATGCAAGAGGCAAAGAAATCTATGAAAGAAAAAGGTATTAAAGCTGAAGATGTTAAGAATTTACCACCTATTGAAGAAATACATGGTCTTAATTTGCCGCCTGTTGAAAAATTCATGGTCTTGATAACCCAACACAGGTAGTAAAGGTAAATTCTCTCTATAGATATGATAAAGCTGAAGTTCCTCATTACAAGTCTGCTAGCCAATGCTTAGATGAGTTTGATAACTTTATTGTCAAACAAGAAAACTTCAATGCTTATTTTGGCAGAGAATTAAAACGTAATGCTTATATGATTGAACACTTGAGTGATTATATGTCTAGAGTTAAAGCTGAACTTAAACTCATTAGTAAACATGCTTCTATGGTTACCACTCAAGTAGAACAAGTACTAAAAGCTCAGAATGATTTGCTCAATGAATTGAATAGTAAGAATAATGACTTTGCTGTTAGAGTTGCAACTAGAGGGGGTAAAGTGACTCATGATCCTTTGTATCCTGAGGGCCACCCTAAGAGAATTGAGCAGGATTCTCAGAGAAATAATGTTGATACACCTAGTTCTTCTAAAAGGGAGAAAAAGAAAAATGATAGTACTTTGCATGCTTCTAGTGAACCTATTGTTGACACACCTGAGAATCCCAATGATATTTCTATTTCTGATGCTGAAACACAATCTGGTGATGAACATGAACCTAGTCATAATGTTAATGATGATGTTCATGTTGATGCTCAACCTAGCAATAATAACGATGTAGAGATTGAACCTGCTGTTGATCTAGATAACCCACAATCAAAGAATCAACGTTATGATAAGAGAGACTTTGTTGCTAGGAAGCACGGTAAAGAAAGAGCACCATGGGTTCAGAAACCCATGCCTTTTCCTCCCAAACCATCCAATAAAAAGGATGATGAGGATTTTGAGCGCTTTACTGAAATGATTAGACCTATCTTCTTGCGTATGCGTTTGACTGATATGCTTAAAATGAATCCTTATGCTAAGTATATGAAAGATATTGTTACTAATAAGAGAAAGATACCGGAAGCTGAAATTTCCACCATGCTTGCTAATTATACCTTTAAGGGTGGAATACCTAAGAAACTTGGAGATCCAGGAGTACCCACTATACCATGCTCCATTAAAAGAAACTATGTTAGAACTGCTTTATGTGATCTTGGAGCCGGTGTTAGTGTTATGCCTCTCTCTTTATATCGTAGACTTGATTTGAATAAGTTGACACCTCCTGAAATATCTTTTCAAATGGCTGATAAATCAACTGCTATACCTGTCGGTATTTGTGAGGATGTGCCTGTTGTGGTTGCAAACGTTACTATTTTAATGGACTTTGTTATTCTTGATATCCCCGAGGACGATAGTATGTCTATTATTCTTGGAAGACCCTTTTTGAATACTGCAGGGGCTGTTATTGATTGCAACAAAGGCAATGTCACTTTTCATGTTATTGGTAAGAGCATACGGTACACTTTCCGAGGAAACAACCTCAAGCATATTATAAATTCTATTGGAAAAATTCCATCGATTATTTTTTGAGGTTTTGAATTTCCTCTACGTACTGTCAAGAAGAAATATGATATTCTTATTATTGGGGACGTGCATATCCCCGTTGAGGTAACTTAGAGCTATTCGAAAATTCTCCGGTTTCATGTGATTCGGAATGAGTTTGTTAACAAGACTTGATCAACCTTGTTAGTGGATTCCTTTTGATGAGCATGAGATGGATGAAGTTAGAAAGCACAACCTTCTGTACCCTCCTTTTACTTTTTGTTATGTAGTTGAAATAAAGCAAAATTAGTATTTTCTGTCTGTTTTCTGAATTATCCGTGTAATAAAAAATACCCCGAAAATAAAAGTTCTCCAAATGCCCCGAAATTGAAATATGATTTTTTCTGGAATATTTGAGAATATCTGGCACTGAGAACACATCAGGGGGAGCTGGCACTTGGCCACGAGGGTCCAGGGCGCGCCCACCCCCCTGGGCGTGCCCCCTGCCTCGTGGGCCCATGGTGGCTCCCCTCCACTTATTCCAGCAACCACACACTCCTTCTTTCTCCCCAAAAAATCACCAACCAGCTCAAGCACGAGTTCTAGCTCATTTTGCTGCGATTTTCGATCTCCTTGCTCAAAGCTCCACTCACAAAACTGCTTTGGGGGATTGTTCCTTGGTATGTGACTCCTCCAATGGTCCAATTAGTTTTTGTTCTAGTGCTTTATTCTTTGCAAATTTTTGCTGCTTAGGTGACCCTGTTCTTGAGCTTGCATGTCAAATTTATGTGGTCAAAAGTATTTCTAATGCATGATATAGTCTCTAGGCACTTGTGGGAGTAGTTGCTATCAATTTTGCCGAGCTTGGTTCACTTTTATTTGAAGTTACTAAAATTTCAGAAATTTTTCAGAGGAAGAAATATGTTTAGGAAAATGTATCAAGGTGGTCCTTCAAGGAAGCAAGGACCCAGGCTCGCAATACGCGATGCGGATGATGAACCACCGAGGGAAGCTCAAGTGCGGGCTTGTGAATGGCCGTCGGAGGACTTTATGGATCGAGCAGGAATCAAGGAAGAATTTAACGCATATGTGCGTAATGCTGATCTTGAGAGCTTCGAGGCAGATAAGTGTTGTCAGTACCACTATCTCTCTGATTCCTTTGTGAGAAGGTTTGAATTTTCATCATCACGCAATTCTCAAACTATCCTATTTGATCTTTATGAAAATTCTTATACTATGGACTTAGAGGATTTTAGCACTGCTTGTAAACTCCCGCAATGGGGTAGTCCTAGTGAACCTCGCAAATCTGAATTTAGAGATTTTCTTGCTAGTATAACTGTGGGGGAGTCTAGAGATATAACACAAGCTACCATAGGGAGCATTCATTTTCCTTCTATACATTATTTTGCTCTCTTCATAGGTAGGTGCATCAATGGTAAGGATGAAGCATGTCACATGTGTGTCCCTGATCTCAGTGTTCTCAGGAGTGCTGTATTAGGAGATAAACATTATAATTTGGGAGCCATTGTTGCACGTAGGTTGCATAATAATAGAATTAATGGAGATTTCTTTGGTGGAATTTATGCAACCCGTCTAGCTAACTTTCTTGGTATACCCATACGTGAGGTTGATATTGAGTTGCCTCCTGTCTATTTAGATTATGAGGCTATGGTTCGTCATCAGTTTGTTGAGAGGAACGATCAGTTCCTCCAGTACCGACTAATCTTTTACAGACGACGCACCTATCATGTCGCTCTCCCTGCCCCTACTTCCTTTGACTTTCAGGCAAAGGGGAGATATGTCATAACCAGGGAGGAGGCAAATGAGTACGAAAGGAGGACAAGGGCAGCTCGCCTCCAAGCTGCAGGCCACGATGCAATAGCCGCTGCTTCTCAGTACGACCCCAACTACAACTTTGGATATCCGCCAGGTCAGCCATGGCAGTAGACCAACTTAGGCCAAAAGCCTAAGCTCGGCGGAGTACGTATTTCTCACCGACATTACATTTATGTTCACACACTCATGCTATTTGTCGGTGCTCATACTTTTTCATAGTACTTTCCATGCTTGTAGTACTAATAATTAAAAGAAAACCCAAAAAGATTTCTCGTTCTTCTTTCGCTTGTTGGGAGCTTTCCCGTGTAAATAGTTTTACTTCTTTTCTTTTCTTTGGGGGTTGATAGGAGAAGACCATAATGAAATTGTTAAAGAGGCTCTTATATGCATTATTGTTGATTTAACCAAGAGCCCATATTATCTTGTCTTCTCCTTTATGTCAGATGCTCGCAGATTCCAGCTTAGTCCAATGCACGTGCACTATTATTATTATTCACATCATTCGATCGTGCAAGTGAAAGGCAATAATGACGATATATGATGGGCTGATTGAGATGAGAGAAGCTGGTATGAACTCGACCTCTCTTGTTTTTATAAATATGATTAGTTCATCGTTCCTGATTCAGCCTATTATGAATAAACATGTTTGCAATGACAATTACAGATTATAGTTACTTATGCCATGCTTAATTAGCTAGGAGTTTATAATGGTTTACCTTGCGTGCCAACATGCTATTAAAATGGCTGTGATGTGGTATGATAGGGTGGTATCCTCCTTTGAATGATTTAAGTGACTTGGCACATGTTCACACATGTAGTTGAAACAAAATCAACATATCCTTCATGATATTTATGTTCATGATGGATTATATCCTACTCATGCTTGCACTCAATGTTTATTAATTTTAATGCATGTTCATGACTGTTGTCGCTCTCTAGTTGGTCGCTTCCCAGTCTTTTGCTAGCCTTCACTTGTACTAAGCGGGAATACTGCTTCTACATCCACTTCCATAAACCCCAAAGTTATTCCATATGAGTCCACCATACCTTCCTATATATGCGGTATCTACCTGCCGTTCCAAGTATATTCGTATGTGCCAAACTCTAAACCTTCAAATGAAATTCTATTTTGCATGCTCGAATAGCTCATGTATCAACTAGGGCTATCTGTATCTTCCATGCTAGGCGGGCTATTCTCAAGAGGAGTGGACTCCTCTCCTCACTCACGAGAAAATGGCTGGTCACTGGGATGCCCAGTCCCATGCTTTATGCAAACCAAATCGAAATAATTGCAAACAAAACTCCCCCAGGGCTGTTGTTAGTTGGAGGCACTCGTCGTTTCGAGCAAGCCATGGATTGATGCTTGTTGGTGGTGGGGGAGTATAAACTTTACCATTCTGCTTGGGACCCGCCTATAATGTGAGTAGCATGGAAGATATCGCCATCTCTTGGTTGTTATGTCGACAATGAAAGTATGCCGCTCAAAATATTATTTATCTCTGCTTTAAAATCGAGCTCTGGCACCTCTACAAATCCCTGCTTCCCTCTGCGAAGGGCCTATCTATTTACTTTTATGTTGAGTCATCACCCTCTTATTAAAAAGCACCAGCTGGAGAGCACCGCTGTCATTTCCATCCATTACTAATTTATATTGGGTATGACTATGACTGGATCTCTTTTACCATGAATTACAATGTTTAGTCAGTCCTTGATCTTTAAAGGTGCTCTGCATTTATGTTTTGCAGTCTCAGAAAGGGCTAGCGAGATACCATCTTGTTATATCATATCATGATTGTTTTGAGAAAGTGTTGTCATCCGAGATTTATTATTTTTGCTCGCTAGTTAATTATGCAATTGACATGAGTAAACATGAGACCTAAGTGTTATTGTGAATATGGTTAGTTCATAATCTTTGCTGAAAACTTGAATGCTGGCTTTACATATTTACAACAACAAGAGCAAACAGAGTTTGTAAAAGTTTTTCTTTATCACTTTCAGTTTATCAATTGAATTGCTTGAGGACAAGCAAAGGTTTAAGCTTGGGGGAGTTGATACGTCTCCGTCGTATCTACTTTTCCAAACACTTTTGCCCTTGTTTTGGACTCTAACTTGCATGATTTGAATGGAACTAACCTGGACTAACGCTGTTTTCAGCAGAATTGCCATGGTGTTATTTTTGTGCAGAAACAAAAGTTCTCGGAATGACCTGAAAATCAACGGAGAATTATTTTGGAATATGTAAGAAATACCGGCGAAAGAATCAAGGCCAGGGGGCCCACACCCGGTCCACGAGGGTGGGAGGCGTGCCTGCCCCCTGGGCCCGCCCCCCTGCCTCGTGGGCCCCCTAGAGCTCCACCGACCTCAACTCCAACTCTATATATTCGTGTTCGGGGAGAAAAAAATCAGAGAGAAGGATTCATCGCATTTTACCATACGGAGCCGCCGCCAAGCCCTAATCTCTCTCGGGAGGGCTGATCTGGAGTCCATTCGGGGCTCCGGAGAGGGGAATCCGTCGCCATCATCATCATCAACCATCCTCCATCACCAATTTCATGATGCTCACCGCCGTGCGTGAGTAATTTCGTCGTAGGCTTGCTAGACGGTGATGGGTTGGATGAGATTTATCATGTAATCGAGTTAGTTTTGTTAGGGTTTGATCCCTAGTATCCACTATGTTCTGAGATTGATGTGGCTATGACTTTGCTATGCTTAATGCTTGTCACTAGGGCCCAAGTGCCATGATTTCAGATCTGAACCTATTATGTTTTCATATATATATATATGTGTGTTCTTGATCCTATCTTGCAAGTCTATAGTCACCTACTATGTGTTATGATCCGGCAACCCCGAAGTGACAATAATCGGGACCACTCCCGGCGATGACCATAGTTTGAGGAGTTCATGTATTCACTATGTGTTAATGCTTTGGTCCGGTACTCTATTAAAAGGAGGCCTTAATATCCCTTAGTTTCCATTAGGACCCCGCTGCCACGGGAGGGTAGGACAAAAGATGTCATGCAAGTTCTTTTCCATAAGCATGTATGACTATATTCGGAATACATGCCTACATTACATTGATGAATTGGAGCTAGTTCTGTGTCACCCTATGTTATAACTGTTGCATGAATGATCGCATCCGGCATAATTCGCCATCACCGATCCAATGCCTACAAGCTTTTCACATATTGTTCTTTTCTTATTTACTTTTCCGTTGCTGCTGTTACAATCACTACAAAACTATTACTGTTACTTTTGCCACCGTTACCGTTACTTCCATACTACTTTGCTACTAAATACTTTGCTGCAGATACTAAGTTATCCAGGTGTGGTTGAATTGACAACTCAACTGCTAATACTTGAGAATATTCTTTGGCTCCCCTTGTGTCGTATCAATAAATTTGGGTTGAATACTATACCCTCGAAAACTGTTGCGACCCCCTGTACTTGTGGGTTATCAGGGCCCTCTGGCGGCGGCGCCGCGCCACCCACTGGCGGCGTGGCGACCTCCAAGACGCGACGAGCAGCGCCACCACGCTGGAGACCCCGGACGCCGCCGTGGGAAGAGTCATGTGCATCATCTGCTGGACGAAGGAGGCCAGCATGCCCGCCGAAGTGCTGGCGAAAATGGCACGCAGCTGTTGGGCCGTGATAGAGCTCCTTCTAACGTGGTTAGAAGTCGAAGCGCGCCACGGTCCACGCAGATTTCGCCGCCACCCACGCCAGCGGAAGCTTTGGCGCGCGCGCAGCTGCTCCTCGACTTCCCTCCTGCTGCAGAAAAGCTCGATGAGTGGGAGCCACCATCCGAAGCCTCGTCGGCGTCGCCAACCAAGACGAGCCACAGCCAGCGGGGCCCTCAGGCCGGCGCTCCGTCGAACCACCGCATGGCAGCGGTGGAGGGGCCGGAGGTGCTGCGGCCACGGTGCACTCTCCTCCTCCACGCCGGCCACCGCGGGTGTCGATCCGCCATGATGACGCTTGTGATAACATTTCCATAGCGTCGTCCGACCCATGGACCCACCGCGACCAGCGCCAAGTTCTCCGAGAGCGAGCCCATGAAGACTCTCGAACCACCATCGAGCGTCGGCGCGATACACGCCACCAGTCAGATAGGCGGGCGGGGCCCGCTATGGACCACCCAGCACCGGGAGGCTCCGACGGCCTACCTTACGAGGTGGAGTTCCTCAGCAGCTACACCATCGCGATGCAAGCCGCTGGAGCTCGCGATGACAAGGTGATTGCCAATTACTTCCCGTTGGCCCTGAAACCCAATGTCATGTCTTGGTTGATGCACTTGTCGGCAGATTCCATTTCTTCTTGGTCGGATCTGTGTGATGAGTTCGTTGGTGCCTTCACTGGAGGCCACCAAGCACATGGCCAGGCGAGTGATTTGCACATCATTCCCCAGAAGGAAGGTGAAAACCTACGCAAGTACATACAGAGGTTCAACTGGGTGCAATACAACATCCTAGATGTTCACCCCGCCGCCGTGATCAGCGCGTTCCATCAGAATGTGCCCAACCGCAAGATGCGTGAAGAGCTGGTGATGAACAAGGTTAAAGATGTGGCGAGCTTTATGTTTGGCCCGACAGGTGCGCCCGAGCTGAAGAGGGGAGGAAGTACCCCGGCGAGGACGCCGGCGCGGAAACCGACTCTACGGATGAAGACACCGCCGCCCCGACGAACAAGGGTCGGCGTCCCAATAGGAAATGCAAGGGCAAGGCCGTGCTTGCCGTCGAGGGATCCGACGACACCGGCGCTGCCAAGAAGGCCAAGGCAGATGACCCTGGCAAGGAGATTGCCGGGTACGCCGCTTGTCGGGCCTTGGCGGCTGCCGACAAGCCAGGAGGCTCCGACAAGCAGTACTGCAAGATCCACCGCACCAAGGGCCATGACCTCCAGAACTGCCGACAAGTCGAGCTACTTGCTGAAAAGCAAAAGGCCGAGTATGAGAGGCGGGACAAGGAGAAGGGTCAGGATGGTGCTGAAAGATCCGGCAAGAAGCGTGGAGGCCAAGGAGGCTGCCGCGGCAAGGATAACCAGCAAGAGAGGCCCGCTCGGGGCCGTGACAAGAAGCGGGAAGACGATGATCATGACGAGGACAACGAGTCCGGCGAGCAAGAGTTCCAGAAGGCTACGGAGGCCATGTGCGTCGATGGTGGCGCCTCAGTGCACACTTCTCACCGCCAGCTCAAGCAGTGGGCGCATGAGATCACAGCAGCGGAGCCATCGTTCGATGCTCAGAAGCCACTGAAGTGGTCCAGCAGGCCCATCATTTTTTACGCCGAGGATCACCCTGATCGCACAACTGCGGTCGGGTGTTTGCCGTTGTTGGTTTCACCAACGATACGCAACCTCAAGGTGAACAAGATGCTGGTTGACGGCGGGGCCGGTCTGAACTTGATCTCACCCGTTGTGATCAAAAGGCTGCAAATTCCTGACAGAGACCTCGAGGAGACGGGCACGTTTCAAGGGGTCAACCCGGGAAGGAGGCAGCCGAAGGGGAAGGTAACGTTGCCTGTGACGTTTGGAGGCGATTTGAACTACAGGACAGAGAGGATTGTCTTCGATGTAGCCGAGATCCCTTTGCCCTACAATGGGATCCTCGGCCACCCGGCACTAGCCAAGTTCATGGCGGCGGCGCATTACGCCTACAACACGCTGAAGATGCCTGGGCCGATGACCATCATCACCGTCCCCTGCGACAAGAAGGATGCGCTGATCTGCGCCGACCTACTCTACCGGGAAACAGTTGCAGCAGCTGCCACTAAGGCACTTGCTCCTGCCGCTGAAGCCCCGGGAGGGAAGAAGAAGACCGGCAGGACCTCCCGCACCCACTCCGGCAAGCGCACCTCTTCGGAGTGTTGCGCTACCGTCGAGGACGTGCCAGAGAGCTCCACCGGCAAGAGCAAGAAATCTGGAGCTGCACTGCCAGAGACCAAGAAGGTGTCCATCAAGGAGGATGGCAAGGGAGGGGATTTCACCATAAGCTCCACCCTTGACAGCAAATAGGAAGGCGCGCTCGTCACCTTCCTGCGGGCGAATGTCGATGTGTTTGCATGGCAAGCATCCGACATCCCTGGTGTTCCCAGGGAGGTGATTGAGCACCACCTTGTTGTCTGTCCTCATGCGCGGCCCGTCCAGCAGAAGGTCAGGAAGCAGGCTTTGGAAAGGCAAGAGTTCATCACAGAGGAGATCAGGAAGTTGGAAGCGGCAGGCTTGGTGAGAGGAGTGCTCCATCCAACGTGGTTGGCCAATCCGGTGGTGGTGCGCAAGGCGAATGGGAAGTGGAGGCTGTGTATTGACTACACAGACATCAATAGGGCTTGTCCTAAGGACCCCTTTCCGTTGCCGCGCATCGACCAGATTGTTGACTCCACGGCCGGGTGTGATCTGTTATCATTCCTTGACGCCTACTCAGGATACCACCAGATCTTCATGACAAGAGAAGACGAAGAGAAGACATCATTCATCACCCCATGTGGTACGTATTGCTTTTTACGGATGCCTTTCGGGTTGAAGAGTGCTGGCTCAACGTTTGCAAGGGCGGTCCAAATTGGTTTTGAGCCCCAGCTACATAGAAATATGGAAGCTTATATGGATGACATAGTGGTCAAAACCAAGGACAAGGCAACTCTTATACAAGATTTAGAAGAGACGTTTGCAAATCTGCGCAAGGTCAACCTCAAGTTGAACCCTGAGAAGTGCATCTTCGGCGTTCCGTCCGGCAAACTTCTCGGGTTCTTCGTGTCATAGCATGGGATCGAGGCAAACCCGGACAAGATCAAGGCTATGAGCAGATTGAGGCACCCAAGCGGATCAAGGATGTGCGTCGGCTCACTGGTTGCGTTGCCGCCATGAGCATATTCATCTCCAAGTCCGCTGAGCGTGCCCTTCCCTTTTACAAAATCTTGAAGAAGGCGGGCCCAATGGAGTGGACCCCAGAGGCCGAGGCAGCGTTGCAGGATCTGAAGAAATACCTTTCCTCTACACCAATACTGGTGATACGCCTCCAACGTATCTATAATTTATGAAGTATTCATGCTATTTTATTATCCATCTTGGATGTTTTATGGGCTTTACTATGCACTTTTATATTACTTTTGGGACTAACCTATTGACCCAGAGCCCAGTGTCAGTTTCTGTTTTTCCCTTGTTTCAGTGTTTCACAAAAAAGGAATATCAAACGGAGTCCAAACGGAATGAAACCTTCGGAAAATTTATTTTCGGAAAGAAAGCAATACGGGAGACTTGGAGTGCACGTCAGGGGATCAACGAGGAGAGCACGAGGCAGGGGGCGCGCCCACCCCTGGGCGCGCCCTCCACCCTCGTGGGCCCCTCGTGGCTCCCCTGACCGACTTCTTTCGCCTATATATATCCATATACCCTAAAAACTTCGGGGAACAGAATAGATCGGGAGTTCCGCCGCCGCAAGCCTCTGTAGCCACCAAAAACCAATCGGGACCCTGTTCCGGCACCCTGCCGGAGGGGGGAACCCTCACCGGTGGCCATCTTCATCATCCCGGCGCTCTCCATGACGAGGAGGGAGTAGTTCACCCTCGGGGCTGAGGGTATGTACCAGTAGCTATGTGTTTGATCTCTCTCTCTCTCTCTCTCTCTCGTGTTCTTGATTTGGCACGATCTTGATGTATCACGAGCTTTGCTATTATAGTTGGATCTTATGATGTTTCTCCCCCTCTACTCTCTTGTAATAGATTGAGTTTTCCCTTTGAAGTTATCTTATCGGATTGAGTCTTTAATGATTTGAGAACACTTGATGTATGTCTTGTCTGGCATAACCGTGGTGACAATGGGTTAATCTATTGATTCACTTGATGTATGTTTTGGTGATCAGCTTGCGGGTTCCGCCCATGAACCTATGCATAGGGGTTGGCACACGTTTTCGTCTTGACTCTCCGGTAGAAACTTTGGGGCACTCTTTGAAGTACTTTGTGTTGGTTTGAATAGATGAATCTGAGATTGTGTGATGCATATCGTATAATCATACCCACGGATACTTGAGGTGACATTGGAGTATCTAGGTGACATTAGGGTTTTGGTTGATTTGTGTCTTAAGGTGTTATTCTAGTACGAACTCTATGATAGATCGAACGGAAAGAATAGCTTCGTGTTATTTTACTACGGACTCTTGAATAGATCGATCCGAAAGGATAACTTTGAGGTGGTTTCGTACCCTACCATAATCTCTTCGTTTGTTCTCCGCTATTAGTGACTTCGGAGTGACTCTTTGTTGCATGTTGAGGGATAGTTATATGATCCAATTATGTTACTATTGTTGAGAGAACTTGCACTAGTGAAAGTATGAACCCTAGGCCTTGTTTCCAAACATTGCAATACCGTTTACGCTCACTTTTATCACTTGCTACCTTGCTGTTTTTATATTTTCAATTTACAAAAACCTATATCTACCATCCATATTGCACTTGTATCACCATCTCTTCCCCGAACTAGTGCACCTATACAATTTACCATTGTATTGGGTGTGTTGGGGACACAAGAGACTCTTTGTTATTTGGTTGCAGGGTTGTTTGAGAGACACCATCTTCAACCTACGCCTCCCACGGATTGATAAACCTTAGGTCATCCACTTAAGGGAAATTTGCCACTGTCCTACAAACCTCTGCACTTGGAGGCCCAACAACGTCTACAAGGAGAAGGTTGCGTAGTAGACATCAAGCTAGTTTCTGGCGTCGTTGCCGGGGAGGTGAGTGCTTGAAGGTATATCTTTAGATCTTGCAATCGAATGTTTTTGTTTCTTGTTTTAGCACTAGTTTAGTTTATAAAAGAAAACTGCAAAAAAAAAGGAATTGAGTTTGCCTCATACGCTTCATCTTTTTAATATCTTTCGTGAGAATGATGGAAAGGAAAATTGTGGTCAAATGCTAGAAGAAGAAGTCTATAAAATGTTTGGCACCGAATCTTTGAATGATGAGCATGATTGCAATGTTGTTAGTATGAACTCCTTGAATATCCATAGTACTAATGATGATTGCACTAGTCATGATGAAAATATCTCTTATAAGCATGTCAATTTTTGTGGAGTGCATTGGGTTTGCAAGTACACACCAAATAGGGAAGATAGATATTGCAAGAGGCATAAGCATTTAGAAACTAAATTGTTGCAAGAAAGGCTAGATGTTTGTGCTGAAAATTTAAATTTTCTTAGCCGTACTTGTGAACTTTGCAATGAACATGATCATTTCAGTACCCAATGAAAATTGTTTCATGATCGTATCGTGTCCAAAAATTGTGATGACTTGATTTCCCTTGCACATCATAATGAACTTACTTTGCTCTTGGGTTATGAAGAAATGAAACGTATAACTAAGGTTATTCCAGAATTTGCCCTTGATAGAGTTCTTCATTTTGATCTAGAGGAAATTTATATGTATTGCGCGGTGAATTGCATTGAAGATCCTTATATTGCCAACTACATAAAGAAAAGAAAACAAATAGAAGATGAAGAGAATACTAATGAAAGGGAAGAGACTTCCCAATATCCTCCTATTATTTCTTATGATGAATCAGGTAACGAGGAGGAGCCTTCTATTCAACCAATCTCATTAATAAGGAGCTCCAAAAAGAGGATTGAACCCACACATGATGTGGTGAAGAAGAAGAAAAGAAAAGGTAAGAGAGGTAAAAAGATATCTCTCCCAAATAATGTTGCTCCTATTATTGTTATGCCTCATGAAAATGAATCAAAAATAATTTTGGAAGATGATGCACTTGATGATGATCTAGTTATGCCTATTGCTTATTGTGATGATTATGATTGGGAAGATAATGATACTTCTTATGATCTTGAAAATCTTTTTGGCACATGCTTGGAATATGACAATTGCTATACTATTGGTGCTATCCATACTATTAATGATGAGAGTGATTATGCTTATGATATGAAAAGGCCCAAGCTTGGGGATGCTATGTTTGAAGAAGATGATGCTTTTGAGAATATATTTGCTGCAATTAATGTTTGTCCCAAGCTTGGGGATGCTAGTCTAATGAAGATGATATTTTTAGCCTCTCAAGTTTCGATATGCAAATTTATAATGATGATAGCATGCCTCCTACTTATGATGATTATATTGATGAAAGTGGGTTTGGAAGAGTGTCAACTTTAGGAAGTAATGATCCCACTATTTTGGAGGATGTTGAATCTTATAATGTTTAGGAAAGTGGATTTGGAGAGGTCATGACTTTATTTAGTGATGTATCCACTATTTCGGAAGAGGTTTCAATTGATTATGATGAGGACAAAGTTGCTACTTATGATGATTATTGTGATGAAACTTATGCTATAAAAGTAGTGATGATTATATTTATAAAACTTGTCATGATTATGATTACCCTTTTTCTGAACATTACTCTTTTAATGTGGAAACAATTTATACTATTCAAGTCTCTTATGATACTCCCACTATTCCGAATGAGAATGATTTTGCTTGTGTGGAGAGTAGTAAATTTTCTATGCTTGTAGATCATGAAAAGAATGCTTTAGGTGCTGGTTATATTGTTGAATTAATTCATGATGCTACTGAAAATTATTATGGGGGAGGAATATACGCTTGTAGGAATTGCAATAATACCAAGTTTCCTCTCTATGTGCTTAAAGTTTTGAAGTTATGCTTGCTTTGCCTTCCTATGCTAGTTGATTATTGTCCCCATAAGTTGTTTGCTCACAAAATCCCTACGCATAGGAAGTGGGTTAGACTTAAATGTGCTAGTCATGTTCTTCATGATGCTCTCTTTATGTTTCAATTCTTATCTTTTATGTGAGCATCATTGAAATCGTCATGCCTAGCTAGGGGCGTTAAACGTTAGCGCTTGTTGGGAGGCAACCCAATTTTATTTTAGTTTCTTGCTTTTTGGTTCTGTTTAGGAATAAATAATCCATCTAGCTTCTATTTAGATGTGGTTTTGTGTTTTAATTAGTGTTTGTGCCAAGTAGAACCTTTGGGAAGACTTGGGCGAAGTCTTTATGATCATGCTGTAAAAAACAGAAACTTTAGCACTCACGAGATTAGCTTCAACTTTTTACTGGAGAGTGCTATTTAGTTGATTCTTTTTGCAGAAGACAAATTCCTCAGGTCCACCAATTTATTTTAGAATTTTTGGAGTTCTATAAGTATACGTTTGATACAGATTACTACAGACTGTTCTGTTTTTGATAGATTCTGTTTTCATTGTGTTGCTTGCTTATTTTGATGAATCTATGGCTAGTAAAATAGTTTATAAACCATAGATAAGTTGGAATACAGTAGGTTTAACACCAATATAAATAAAGAATGAGTTCATTACAGTACCTTGAAGTGGTGTTTTGTTTTCTTTCCCTAACGGAGCTCACGAGATCTTCTGTTAAGTTTTGTGTTGTGAAGTTTTCAAGTTTTGGGTAAAGATTCGATGGACTATGGAATAAGGAGTGGCAAGAGCCTAAGCTTGGGGATGCCCAAGGCACCCCAAGGTAATATTCAAGGACAACCAAGAGCCTAAGCTTGGGGATGCCCCGGTTGGCATCCCCTCTTTCGTCTTCGTTCATCGGTAACTTTACTTGGAGCTATATTTTTATTCACCACATGGTATGTGTTTTGCTTGGAGCGTCATTTTATTTTATTTAGCCTTGCTTGCTGTTTGAATAAAATACCAAGATCTGAAATTCTTAAGTGAGAGAGAGAGTCTTCACATAGCTACATAATTATTTAACTACTCATTGATCTTCACTTATATCTTTTTGGAGTAGTTTGTCATTTACTCGTGTGCTTCACTTATATCCTATGAGTAAATGGTTGAATGGTTTGAATATCATAAATCTGAAATTATATATGTTTCATATGCTTATCCCATGGGGAGTAATGACTTTACATATAAGAAGTAGAGGTGGTAAATTTATTGAAGGTTAGCAAACATTGTATTAGTCACTTGAACAATTCATGAAAGAATATTGAAGGAAGAGAGATTTCACATATAAATATACTATCTTGGACATCTTTTGTAATTGTGAGAACTCATTAAAATATGACATGATAAAAGGTTGACGTTGGACAAGGAAGACAACGTAATGGGTTATGTTTTCTTATATCTGAAATAAAGTATATTGTCATGGATCGCCTAACACGTTGAGCTTGCCTTTCCCCCTCATGCTAGCCAAATTCCTTGCACCAAGTAGAGATACACCTTGTGCTTCCAAACATCCCTTAAACTAGTATTGCCATGAGAGTCAATCATACCTACCTATGGATTGAGTAAGATCCTTCAAGTAAGTTGTCATCGATGCATGCAATAAAAATCGCTCTCTAAATATGTATGATCTTTTAGTGTGGAGAAAATAAGCTTTATACGATCTTGTGATATGGAAGAAATAAAAGCGACGGACTGCATAATAAAGGTCCCTATCACAAGTGGCAATATAAAGTGATGTTCCCTCACATTAAGATTTTGTGCATCCAACTATAAAAGCGCATGGCAACCTCTGCTTCCCTCTGCGAAGGGCCTATCTTTTACTTTTATGCAAGAGTCATGGTGATCTTCACCTTTCCCGTTTTTTCATTTTATCCTTTGGCAAGCACCTCGTGTTGGAAAGATTCTGATATATATATATATATATACATATATATATATATATATATATATATATATCCAATTGGATGTAAGGCATCATGAACTATTATCGTTGACATTACCCTTGAGGTAAAAGGTTGGGAGGCGAATCTATAAGCCCCTATCTTTCTCTGTGTCTGATTAAAACTTTGAACCCATAAATATCGCGTGAGTGTTAGCAATTGTGAAAGACTAAATGCTAGCTGAGTATGTGGAGTTTGCTAAATCAAAGCTCTGACATAGACCCTTCCTGAAAATAAGATGAATTGCAATTGTTTGATGACTAAGAGCACTGTTTGTTAGTTTTCAAGAAAGTTTATGATCTATACTTCAACATGTGAATAGTTGTTACTTGATCATGAGAAGTTTTATGAGTTGAGCTACTGTTATGACATATGATGATGCAAGAAAAGGTGATTGAAATTATCATTGATCAAACTTATGCACCTGCTAGCATTCACACTTCATAAATTATTTCTTTTATCATTTACCTACTCGAGGACGAGCAGGAATTAAGCTTGGGGATGCTGATACGTCTCCAACGTATCTATAATTTATGACGTATTCATGCTATTTTATTATCCATCTTGGATGTTTTATGGGCTTTACTATGCACTTTTATATTACTTTTGGGACTAACCTATTGACCCAGAGCCCAGTGCCAGTTTCTGTTTTTTCCCTTGTTTCAGTGTTTCGCAGAAAAGGAATATCAAACAAAGTCCAAATGGAATGAAACCTTCGGAAAAGTTATTTTTGGAAAGAAAGCAATACGGGAGACTTGGCGTGCACGTCAGGGGATCAACGAGGAGAGCACGAGGCAGGGGGCGCGCCCTCCATCCTCGTGGGCCCCTCGTGGCTCCCCTAACCGACTTCTTTCGCCTATATATATCCGTATAACCTAAAAACTTCGGGAAACAGAATAGATCGGGAGTTCCGCCGCCGCAAGCCTTGGTAGCCACCAAAAACCAATCGGGACCCTGTTCCGGCACCCTGCCGGAGGGGGGATCCCTCACCGGTGGCCATCTTCATCATCCCGGCGCTCTCCATGACGAGGAGGGAGTAGTTCACCCTCGGGGCTGAGGGTATGTACCAGTAGCTATGTGTTTGATCTCTCTCTCTCTCGTGTTCTTGATTTGGCACGATCTTGATGTATCGCGAGATTTGCTATTATAGTTGGATCCTATGATGTTTCTCCCCCTCTACTCTCTTGTAATAGATTGAGTTTTCCTTTTGAAGTTATCTTATCGGATGGAGTCTTTAATGATTTGAGAACACTTGATGTATGTCTTGCGTGGGATAACCGTGGTGACAATTGGTTATTCTATTGATTCACTTGATGTATGTTTTGGTGATCAACTTGCGGGTTCCGCCCATGAACCTATGCATAGGAGTTGGCACACGTTTTCGTCTTGACTCTCCGGTAGAAACTTTGGGGCACTCTTTGAAGTACTTTGTGTTGGTTTGAATAGATGAATCTGAGATTGTGTGATGCATATCGTATAATCATACCCACGGATACTTGAGGTGACATTGGAGTATCTAGGTGACATTAGGGTTTTGGTTGATTTGTGTCTTAAGGTGTTATTCTAGTACGAACTCTATGATAGATCGAACGGAAAGAATAGCTTCGTGTTATTTTACTACGGACTCTTGAATAGATCGATCCGAAAGGATAACTTTGAGGTGGTTTCGTACCCTACCATAATCTCTTCGTTTGTTCTCCGCTATTAGTGACTTTGGAGTGACTCTTTGTTGCATGTTGAGGGATAGTTATATGATCCAATTATGTTACTATTGTTGAGAGAACTTGCACTAGTGAAAGTATGAAACCTAGGCCTTGTTTCCAAACATTGCAATACCGTTTATGCTCACTTTTATCACTTGCTACCTTGCTGTTTTTATATTTTTCAGTTTACAAAAACCTATATCTACCATCCATATTGCACTTGTATCACCATCTCTTCGCCGAACTAGTGCACCTATACAATTTACCATTGTATTGGGTGTGTTGGGGACACAAGAGACTCTTTGTTATTTGGTTGCAGGGTTGTTTGAGAGAGACCATCTTCAACCTACGCCTCCCACGGATTGATAAACCTTAGGTCATCCACTTGAGGGAAATTTGCCACTGTCCTACAAACCTCTGCACTTGGAGGCCCAACAACGTCTACAAGGAGAAGGTTGCGTAGTAGACATCAACTGGTTGCGCCTAAACCACAAGAGCCGTTGCTGCTGTATCTGGCGGCAACGAATCAAGTGGTCGGTGCCGCGCTAGTGGCGCAGAGGGAGGTTGACGAAGAGGCAGTTGCGACGGCGGGACTGGCGGATGGCAAGCCAGGGATTCCCCCAGCAGGGCCCGATGCCGGCAAGGCAAGGCCCCCGGCAGAGTCTGATGCCATCAGGACAGGGCCCATGCAATCAGATGAAGTGGTGCAGAAGAAGAAGATGATGCAGCACCCGGTTTAGTTTGTCAGATCCCTCCTGCAGGGGGCTAGGTCAAGGTACTCTGGTGTGCAGAAATTGCTCTTTGGCCTCTTTATGGCCTCGAGGAAGCTGCGTCACTACTTCCAAGCACACGAAATCACCGTTGTCACCCGCCTCCTGTTGCAACGGATACTACGCAACCCAGACGCAACCGGAAGGATTGTGGAGTGGGCCTTGGAGTTATCAAGCTTTAGTTTGATGTTTGAAAGTACTTCGACAATCTAGAGTAGAGTCTTGGCAGAGTTCATTGCAGAATGGACCTCAACGCCTGACGAGGAAATCCAGGTGACCACTCTCCCCGGCAAGGAAGCAAGTCACAACTGGATCATGTACTTTGACAGGGCTTTCTCGTTGCAAGGCGCCAGTGCTGGTGTGCTGCTCATCGCACCCACCGGAGAGCACCTCAAGTATGTAATCCAGATGCACTTTCCCAGGGAGATGTCCACCAACAAACACTGCTGAGTACGAGGGGTTGCTTGCCGGTCCCAGGATCACGGCAGACCTCGGGGTTAAGAAGCTCATCGTCAGGGGTGATTCACAGCTTGTCGTCAGACAAGTCAACAAAGATTATCAGAGCCCGTTGATGGAGGCCGATGTAGATGAGGTGAGGAAGCTGGAGGAGCGCTTTGACGGTATACAAGCGGAGCACGTTCCCCGAGCGGAGAACGACATCGCCGATTACCTGTCAAAGTGCGCTGCATTCAAGCTACCTGTGGAACCAGGTACTTTTTTGCTTCGGTTAACTCAACCATCCGTCAACCATCAACGGAGCAGAACAAACAGAGGAAATCAGGCCCCGGCAAGTACGTTCCCGCTGAGCCCCCGATGGCCGCCGACAAGGGTGTTGCTGTGGATTCTGAGCCTGCCGAGGGGCGACTGACTCCGGCAGGCCGTCAAGCCCTGGCCGTAGAGACGGCCGCTCCCATGGCAGAAGAAATGCCTTTGGTCCTTCCCGTCGAGCCCCAGGCTCCGGCATGGGCACAACATACCATCCGATTCCTCCAAACAGGGGAGCTTCCTGAGGAGCAGGAAGAAGCGGAGAAAGTAGCCCGTCGGTCTGCTATGTATCAGTTCGTCGATGACGTCCTGTACAGGAAGAGACCGAACGGTGTGAAATTGAAGTGCATTCCCCGGGAGGAAGGACTGGAGCTGTTGGCGGAGATACACGGAGGCATATGTGGCTTCCACATAGGGTTGAGGGCCCTTGCCGGCAAGGCGTTCCGGCAGGGTTTCTTCTGGCCCACTGCCCTCCAGGATGCAACGGCACTAGTAACCAAGTGTGAAGTGTGTCAGTTCCATTCGAAGAAGCTTCATCAACCAGCTCAAGCCCTTCAAACAATTCCTCTTTCCTGGCCATTCTCGGTCCGGGGGCTCGACATCCTGGGCCCTTTCCCCCGCGCTGTCCGGGGCTTTGAGTACTTGTACGTTGCAATCGACAAGTTCACAAAGTGGCCGGAGGTGGAGGCGGTGAGGAAGGTGACAACATAGTCAGCCGTCAAGTTCTTCAAGGGGCTAGTGTTCCGTTTTGGTGTGCCAAACAGAGTCATCACCGACAACGGCACGCAGTTCACAAGCCACACCTTCATGCAATACATCCAAGACCTCGGCAGCAAGGTCTGTTTCGCTTCCGTGGCACACCCACGGAGCAACAGCCAGGCGGAGAGGGCAAATGCTGAAGTGTTGCGAGGCCTGCGGACAAAGACTTTTGACAGGCTGCACAAGAGCGGAAGGCGCTGGATTGATGAATTGCCGGCGGTTCTTTGGTCGATCAGGATGACGCCAAATCAAGCCACCGGCCAAACACCCTTTGCCCTGGTATACGGGGCAGAAGCAGTTCTCCCCACGGAACTCATATACGGGTCACCTCGAGTGCTCGCTTACGACGAGCTTGAGCAAGAGCAATTGCGGCAAGATGACGCAACGCTCCTTGAGGAAGATCGTCTTCGGGTGGCTGTGAGAGCAGCACGCTACCAGTAGGCCTTGCGCCGCTACCTTAGCCGCAGGGTTCATGCCCGAAGTTTTGAGGAAGGCGACCTTCTTCTTCGGCGCGTTCAATCGGCCAAGAATTCCAACAAGTTGACGCCGAAGTGCGAAGGCCCTTATCGGGTAATACGAGTCACCAGGCCCGGCGCAGTCCGCCTGGAGACCGAAGATGTTGTCCTAGTGAGCAACTCCTGGAACATCGAACATCTTCGCAAGTTTTACCCATAAGGCGCGGTTGCCGGGCCTCCCGGCAAGCCACCTTTTGTACAAGCTTTGCCGGCAAGGCATGTAACCCTCTATACAAAGCCAGGCGCAGACCCTGAGCATAAATAAATGAAGCGCTGGCGCCCTAAGTTTTAGCAGCATGCTAGGTTAAGTCTCTCCCTCGGTTAGGGTTGATAGTGCTTAGCGGCGACTAACCCCTAGCATAGAGGTCGAGCGTGCGTCTCTCTGTTTCCTTTTCCGTCCGCTTTGGTTCGTAGGGCACGTGGACGTTTCTGCTGAGCTACTTGGGGGAAAGAAAACAAACCGGCGCCCCGGCCACGGCAAGTCAAGGTTGCCGGGGGCTGCAGACACAAAGATCCAACCACGGCAAGCCAAGTCTACCGGGGGCTGCAGATTTAGATAAGTCTTTTATCCTCTATTATGCATTTCCATATGAAGTTGGGACAAATGAAACCTCGTTTTGCTCCGAGACCACCGTGCTCCCCCTTCTTCTTGTACCCAAGTCCCTGGGTTAGAACCGGGTCGTAGACGCGGTGGCAAGGAAATAAACGAAGGGCCTAACTCTACTTCGCCCTGCCTCCGCCAAAAGTGTGAGAATGGTCGACTGAAGTTAGGGGACGGCAAGGCCTGTTGCCGGGCGACAATGTTTATCTTAAGAATAACAAGGATTCGTTCCTTGGCATGAGCCTCGCTCATGCACAAAGAACCCGGCAAGCACCCTTTTTCATTAAAAACATCCCATACAGGTACAGTTCATACGGAATTAAAAACATGAGCAAGGGGATTACAAGTCTTAAAATTAACAAGTGCCCACAGGCTTACAAACTAAAAAAGAGATAAGGTGCCCGTAATCCCTTTCTTGTCCCTCTCCTTAGAAGGTGGAACAAGACAGCAGGAGGGAAAAAAGAGCGCCTAGGCGAGGTACGAGGGGCAGAAGGCACCAAGAGAACATCCCGGTGCCGAGAGGGGAGCTGGAAGATGAGGCAGCGGGCCGACAATACGCGACGAAGGCGTCGGTGCCCGCGTACTCCGACTTGACGGCCGCCACCCGCCTTCTTTGCCCTTCCCGACCCTCCTACGCCAGCCGCCCAAGGAGGCGATGGGGAATGCGCCGATGGAGAGCTTGACGAGGAAGGCCCTCGGCAGGGCGCGAGGCCGAGGGAAGGGCGATGCGGTCAGTCGGAGTCGAGGTCGGCGCCCCGCCGCTTGACGCCCTCGTCGTCGCTGTCGCTGTCCTCCTCATCACTCCCGCTCGAGGAGGAATCTTCATCGTCGGAGGAGCTCTCCACGCAGCACTTCAGGCGAGTTCCAAGATCTCCGAAGACCTTGACGGAGAGCAGGCCGTCCTCCATTAACTTGAAGTAGAGGACGAGCCCCGCCGTCAGGCTGTGGATGCGAGCGAACGTCTTCCATCCGCGACGGAGGTACATGATCTGAGGAGCGGGGAATTCAACATCGACCCGCGTGCCGCCATTCCCGTAGCCCCTTATGTGCAACCTGAGGGTCTGGGGAGGGTCAAGTTCCATCTCCCAAGCAAATGGGGTGGAGAGGCGAAGACGACGACGCGGTGGCTGGCGCAGCCGGATGAAGATTCACGGGGCTGGTACCCGACGTGGCCCTCCATCGGGGGAGGCATCACCGGCGGAGGTGGGGCCAGTGCGCCGTCCCGTCCACCTCTTCCCCGAGTGCCACGACGACCTCGGCCTCACCCCCTCCCCCTTCCTCTCGTGGCCGGCTCCGCCACCGCGAGCTCTTGGGAAGGGGGAACGCGCAGTCGAGTAGCGACCCTCGCTGCCACCGTTGAAGGGCCGGCGCCCCCTCTCGCCATGGCAGATGAAAGAAAGGAGCAGAGGTAGAAGGAGATGGACGATGAAAGAATGTGGGGGTGCCATCCCCCTCCCCCTTCTTATAACGGGGCGGGGTCGAGGCTCGGCCGCCCCACTTGACCAATCCGGTCATCGGGAGCGCAGGGAATTAGGACCGACTCGCTGCCCCAATCCGCGACGGCCCGGTTTCCCGCCTCCACCGCCTGCCACTTGCATGAGGGACACGTGGCGAGCGAGCAGAATCGAAGGGACGGGTGAGGCGACCGTTCCCCACCCCGTGATCGTGGGGCACGGGCGCCTTGAAAACCGCGACCTGAGTCCACCCAGTAGGTGAGCCTCGCCTCTGCGTCTCCCTCTTTTTTATGGGGAAGGAGTGAGCCGCCTCCTTTCCCATTTACTGCGACGTGACGCATGCGTGCGGAGACCGCCCCACGCATGACCCCCACATCACGCACGATCCTCCACGTCGCGCGTTCAACGTGGGTCGTGGGGAAGTGCAGCGGACGAAACAGTTACTACGGTAAAAATCCGCCCCACCTGCCCGCGCACCGTTCTGGGCCTGGCCCAACAACGCGTCGCACTTATGTGTGAGCCAGACCCGGGGGCTCCTGTCGGCGTACAAAAGTAGGGGCTCTCCTTTTGACCCCTTTACTTGTGCACGGGCAGTCAGAGCCGCGCGTCGCGGCCACACTTAGCAGGGCATAGGAGGGAAGCCGGAGAGAAGCCGAAGCACAAGACAACCAAGGCAACGCCAAGACCAGAAACGCAGGAGAGCAAGAGGGCGAGGTGGACTCCCTCGGCAAGATCCTTGCCAAGGCAGCCTCCGCAGCCTCGGCAAGAGCCTTGCCGGGGCAACTTGCCCGACGCCAGCAGAGCAAGACACCCTTGAGCCCACGGGTTCCAACACCACCAACTATCCACGTTAGGACCAAGGCTCGGGAGGCGCCGCTGTAGTGGCATGAAGATCTTTGTCAAGATCATAAACATATGAGATCAGATGAGGACCAGAAGACGACAACCCTTGGCGGGATCCTAGCCGAGGAAATCTAAAAGACCCCCGGCAAGCGCCTTGCCGGGGACGACCGCAGCGCCGCGGCAAGACCCTTGCCGGGTCCCCGGCAAGACCCTTGCCGAGGGCATCAGCAGGGCCACAGCCAGGCCCGCACCAGCCAAGACTCCACCGCCATCCCCAAGCAGCTGCTAGCTCAACCAGCTGGCCAGGCACCTGCGTGGCGACGGGCGGCCTCTACACCGACTCAGAAAGCACCTGTGTGGTGGCATGCGACCCTTCGTGAAGGCTCCACCACCACGCCAGCCCAGCAGCCAGCCAATGTGGCGCCGCAAGGCCTCGTCAGCTCGGGCGTGTGTCAAAGCCAGGCGAGGCGGCGACAGCTGGGACGTGCTTCCTTGCCGTCCCCGATAAAGCAAGGGGGGCACGCCGGCAGCGCATTAAATGCATTTGTCCGACGGTGCCAGAGGATAGACTCATCCACTATACACCTTTCCACCTCCTGTGTGCCACAGTGGCAGCCCCTTTTGCTTATAAAAGGAGGCCCGAGGCGACCAGGAGGAGGATTCGGATGTTTTGGGCAAGTTACACCCCGTAGCTAGCTCAAGAACACAAGAACACTCGAATACATCCACCAAAGCAGGACTAGGGTATTACGCATCTTCGCAGCCCGAACCTTGGTAAACAATCCGTGTGCTCCCTGTCAGACCCGCTCTTTGCACAACCTCGCGCCCGCCAAACGTAGAAGGGATCCCAGTGATTCCATAGGTGTCGTTTCCACCGACATCGAAATATATTTTTATAATCTGAATAAATAAAGACAACAAGGTAACAAATAGTAAACGGGCACAAAAACAGTATAGCAATGCTTAAAAATGAGGCCTATGGTCCATACTTTCACTAGTGCAACCTCTCAACAATGCTAACATAGTTGGATCATATGATCATCCCTCAAAGTGTAATAAAGAATCACTCCCGAGTTCCTATTAGCTGAGAACAAAAGATAGATATTGTTTGTAGGGTACGAGACCACCTCAAAGCTATGCTTTCCGTTCGATCTATTCAAGAGTTCGTACTAAAATAACACAAAGCTATTTTTTCCGTTCAATCTATCCTAGAGTTCGTACTAGAATAACACGAAAGCAAATTCATATTCATAATACTCAATCCATCACAAGGAACTACGACGGGACCTCAAAGTTTCTACCGGAGAGAAACATGCATCAACCCCTATGCATAGATTACCCCAATATCACTGTGGGTATCCGCGAGTTGAATGCCAAGACACATATCAAGTGAATCAATATGATACCCCAATTGTCACCTCAAGTATTCATACCGCAAGATATATATCATGTGTTCTCATCTCTGAATATTCAATCCGACAAGACAAAAATTCAAAGGGTAAAGACTCAATTCATCATAACATGAGTATAGAGGGTAGAAACATCATATGATCCGACTATATTAACAAAGCCCATGATAGAGATCACGAGAGAGAGAGAGAGATTTATCACATAGCTACTGGTACAAACTCTCAGCCCCGAGGGTGGACTACTCCCTCCTCATTGTGGTGGCCGCCGGGATGATGAAGATGGCCACCGGAGATGATTCCCCCTCCGGCAGGGTGCCAGAACGGGGTATAGATTAGTTTTCGCGGATACAGAGACCTTGCCACGGAAAAACTTCTGATCTAGGTTAACCCCGAAGGGTTTCAGAATATTTGGGAATTTATAGTGCCAAGAAGGGGTGCGGGAGGCCACCGAGGTGGGCACAACCCACCTGGGCACGCTGATGGCTCTCTGACTATAGCGCCAGAAAAGATCCTGTCTGCTAGGACTACGTCGGTATTTCCCCAAAGAGGAAGGGATGATGCAGCACAGCAACGGTAGGTGTTTCTCTCAGTGAAGAAACCAAGGTTATCGAACCAGTAGGAGAACCAAGCAACACAACATAAACAACACCTGCACACAAATAACAACACCTCGCAACCCGACGTGTTAAAGGGGTTGTCAATCCCTTTCGGGTAACGATGCCAGAAAATTGTAGTAGATTGAAATAATAGATCGCAAATAAATAAAGTGCAGCAAAGTATTTTTGTATTTTTGGTTTAATAGATCTGAATAAAAATGCAAAGGAAAAGTAGATCGCAAGCAAATAAATGAGAAAGAAGACCCGGGGGCCGTAGGTTTCACTAGTGGCTTCTCTCGATAAAGATAGCAAATGGTGGGTAAACAAATTACTGTTGGGCAATTGATAGAACCTCAAATAATTATGACGATATCCAGGCAATGATCATTACATAGGCATCACATCCAAGATTAGTAGACCGACTCCTCCCTGCATCTACTACTATTACTCCACACATCAACCGCTATCCAGCATGCATCTAGTGTATTAAGTTGATGGAAAAATGGAGTAATGCAATAAGAATGATGACATGATGTAGACAAGATCCATTTATCTATTGCGTTAGATATAGATACCATCATTTTATCCTTAGTAGCAACGATACATACGTGTCGCTTCCCTTTCAGTCACTGGGATCAAGCACCGTAAGATCGAACCCACTACTGGGCACCTCTTCCCATTGCAAGATAAATAGATTAAGTTGGCCAGACAAAACCAAAATATCGGAGAAGAAATACGAGGCTATAAGAGATCATGCATATAAGAGATCATGCATATAACAGATCAAAGAAACTCAAATAACTTTCATGGATATAAAAAGATATGACTGATCATAAACTCAAAGTTCATCAGGTCCCAACAAACACACCGCAAAAGAGTTACATCATATGGATCTCCAAGAGACCATTGTATTGAGAATTCAGCGAGAGAGAGAAAGCCATCTAGCTACTAACTACGGACCCAAAGGTCTACAAATAACTCCTCACGCATCATCGGAGAGGCACCAATGGAGGTGGTGAACCCCATCCGAGATGGTGTCTAGATTGGATCTGGTGGTTCTGGACTCTGCGGCGGCTGGATGAATATTTCGTCGATGCTTCTAGGGTTCTGGGATTTTTGGGGTATTTATAGAGCAAAGAGGCGGTCCGGGGGGCACCCGAGGTGGGCACAACCCACCAGGGCGCGCCTGGGCCTCCTGGCGCGCCCTGATGGGTTGTCCCCTCCTCGGGACTCCCCCCAGGTGCAACCAGGGCCCAACTTCTTCCTTTTGGTCCATAAAAAATCATCGTGAAGTTTCGTTGCATTTGGACTCTGCCTGATATTGATTTCCTGCGATGTAAAAAACATGGAAAAAACAGCCACTGGCATTTGGCACTATGTCAATAGGTTAGTACCAAAAAATGATATAAAATGACTATAAAATGATTATAAAACATCCAAGATTGATAATAAAACAGCATGGAACAATCAAAAATTATAGATACGTTGGAGACGTATCAGCATCCCCAAGCTTAACTCCTACTCGTCCTCGAGTAGGTAAGTGATAAGAACAGAATTTTTGATGTGGAGTGCTGTTCATCATGTCATATCATGTTCTTTTCTTTATAGCATGGACATTTGGACTTTTCAGTGATTCAAAGCAATAGTCTAGTTTTGACATAATAATTTAGATACTCAAGCATATCAACAAGCAACCATGTCTTTCAAAATATCAACGCTAAAATAAGTTATCCCTAGCCCATCATGCTCAAACATTGATCCATTCATGAAACACACTCGAATATTAGCTACACCCAATACTTAAGTACGATCATATTGCCTCCTAGTTGGTGCTTTTTATGAGAGAAGATGGAGACTCAAAATAAAAATTGCATAACATAAAAGAAAGGCCGTTCGCAGAGGGAAGTAGGGATTTATGGAGGTGCCAGAGCTCAAAGCGAAAAATGAGAGATAAAAACATTTTGGGAGGTGTATCCATCCCACCAACAAAAACGACCTTAGAGTTCCCAACACTTTCCATGCTAGATATGAAGGAAATATGCCCTAGAGGCAATAATAAAGTTATTATTAATTTCCTTATTTCATGATAAATGATTATTATTCATGCTAGAATTGTATTAACCGGAAACATAATACATGTGTGAATACATAGACAAACAGAATGTCACTAGTATGCCTCTGCTTGACTAGCTCGTTTATCAAAGATGGTTAAAGTTTCCTAACCATAGACATGAGTTGTCATTTGATTAACGGGATCACATCATTAGAGAATGATGTGATTGACTTGACCCATTCCGTTAGCCTAGCATTCAATCATTTAGTATATTGCTATTGCTTTCTTCATGACTTATACATGTTCCTATGACTATGAGATTGTGCAACTCCCGAATACCGGAGGAATGCTTTGTGTGCTACCAAACGTCACAACGTAACTGGGTGATTATAAAGTTGCTCTACAGGTGTCTCCGAAGGTACTTGTTGGGTTGGCATAGACCGAGATTAGGATTTGTCACTCCGATTGTCGGAGAGGTATCGCTGGGCCCTCTCGGTAATGCACATCACTATAAGCCTTGCAACCAATGTGACTAATGAGTTAGTTGCGAGATGATACATTACGGAACGAGTAAAGAGACTTGCGAGTAATGAGATTGAGCTAGGTATGAGGATACCGACGATCGAATCTCGGGCAAGTAACATACCGATGACAAAGGGAACAACGTATGTTGTTATGCGATTTGACCGATAAAGATCTTCATAGAATATGTAGGAACCAATATGAGCATCCAGGTTCCGCTATTGGTTATTGACTGGAGACGAGTCTCGGTCATGTCTACATAGTTCTCGAACCCGTAGGGTCCGCACGCTTAACGTTCGGTGACGATCGGTATTATGAGTTTGTGTGATTTGATGTACCGAAGGTAGTTCGGAGTCCCGGATATGACCACGGGCATGACGAGGAGTCTCGAAATGGTCGAGACGTAAAGATTGATATATTGGACGACTATATTCGGACACCGGAAGTGTTCCGGGTGGTTTCGGAGAAAACCGGAGTGCCGGAGGGGGGTTACCGGAACCCCCCGGGGAAGTATTGGGCCTTAGTGGGCCTGAGGGGAGAGAGAGAGGGCAGCAGCCCAGGAGGTGGCGCGCCCCCTCCCATGAGGAGTCTGAATTGGACTAGGGTAGGGGGCGCGGCCCCTCTTTCCCTCTCCCTCTCCCTCTCTTTCCTTCCCCCTTCGCTCTTCCTAGTTGGACTAGGAAAGGGGAGTCCTACTCCTACTAGGAGGAGGACTCCCCCCTCCTTGGCACGCCCCAAGTACCGGCCGGCCTCCCCCTGGCTCCTTTATATACGGGGCCAGGGGCACCCTAGGACACACAAGTTGATTGTTCCAAGCCGTGTGCGGTGCCCCCTCCACCATAATCCACCTCGGTCATATCGTAGCGGTGCTTAGGTGAAGACCTGCGTCGGTAGCAACATCATCACTGTCATCACGTTGTCGTGCTGATGAAACTCTCCTGCAAAGCTCTGCTGGATCGGAGTTCGTGGGACGTCATCGAGCTGAACGTGTGCTGAACTCGGAGATGCCGTGCGTTCGGTACATGGATCGGTCGGATCGTGAAGACGTACGACTACATCAACCACGTTGTTATAACGCTTCCACTTTCGGTCTACGAGGGTACATGGACAACACTCTCCCCTCTCGTTGCTATGCATCACCATGATCTTGCGTGTGCGTAGGAAAATTTTGAAATTACTACGTTCCCCAACAGTGGCATCCGAGCCAAGTTTATGCGTAGATGTTATATGCACGAGTAGAACACAAGTGAGTTGTGGGTGATACGAGTCATACTGCTTACCAGCATGTCATACTTTGATTCGGCGGTATTGTTGGATGAAGTGGCCTGGACCGACATTACGCGTACGCTTACGCGAGACTGGTTCTACCAACGTGCTTCGCACACAGGTGGCTGGCGGGTGTCAGTTTCTCCAACTTTAGTTGAATCGAGTGTGGCTACGCTCGGTCCTTGTGAAGGTTAAAACAACACTAACTTGACGAAATATCGTTGTGGTTTTGATGCGTAGGTAAGAACGGTTCTTGCTCAGCCCGTAGCAGCCACGTAAAACTTGCAACAACAAAGTAGAGGACGTCTAACTTGTTTTTGCAGGGCATGCTGTGATGTGATATGGTCAAGACATGATGCTAAATTTTATTGTATGAGATGATCGTGTTTTGTAACGGAGTTATCGGCAACTAGCAGGAGCCATATGGTTGTCGCTTTATTGTATGAAATGCAATCGCCATGTAATTGCTTTACTTTATCACTAAGCGGTAGCGATAGTCGTAGAAGCAATAGTTGGCGAGACGACAACGATGCTACGATGGAGATCAAGGTGTCGCGCCGGTGATGATGGTGATCATGACGATGCTTTGGAGATGGAGATCAAAGGCACAAGATGATGATGGCCATATCATATCACTTATATTGATTGCATGTGATGTTTATCTTTTATGCATCTTATTTTGCTTTGATTGACGGTAGCATTATAAGATGATGTCTCACTAAATTTCAAGGTACAAGTGTTCTCCCTGAGTATACACCGTTTCCAAAGTTCATCATGCCAAGACACCACGTGATTATCGGGTGTGATAAGCTCTACGTTCATATACAATGGGTGCAAGCCAGTTTTGCACACGCAGAAATACTCGGGTTAAACTTGACGAGCCTAGCATATGCAGATATGGCCTTGGAACACTGAGACCGAAAGGTCGAGCATGAATCATATAGTAGATATGATCAACATAGTGATGTTCACCATTGAAAACTACTCCATCTCACGTGATGATCGGACATGGTTTAGTTGTTATGGATCACGTGATCACTTAGATGATTAGAGGGATGTCTATCTAAGTGGGAGTTTTTAAGTAATTTGATTAATTGAACTTTAATTTATCATGAACTTAGTACCAGATAGTATTTTGCATGTCTATGTTGTTGTAGATAGATGGCCCGTGCTGTTGTTCCGTTGAATTTTAATGCATTCCTTGAGAAAGCAAAGTTGAAAGATGATGGTAGCAATTACACGGACTGGGTCCGTAACTTGAGGATTATCCTCATTGCTGCACAGAATAATTATGTCCTGGAAGCACTGCTGGGTGCCAAACCCGCTGCAGGAGCAACGCCGGATGTTATGAACGTCTGGCAGAGCAGAGCCGATGACTACTCGATAGTTCAGTGTGCCATGCTTTACGGCTTAGAACCGGGACTTCAACGACGTTTTGAACGTCATGGAGCATATGAGATGTTCCAGTAGTTGAAGTTAATATTTCAAGCAAATGCCCGGATTGAGAGATATGAAGTCTCCAATAAGTTCTACAACTGCAAGATGGAGGAGAATAGTTCTGTCAGTGAGCATATACTCAAAATCACTGGGTATAACAATCACTTGATTCAACTGGGAGTTAATCTTCCAGATGATAGTGTCATTGACAGAATTCTTCAATCACTGCCACCAAGCTACAAAAGCTTCATGATGAACTATAACATGCAAGGGATGGATAAGACAATTCCCGAGCTCTTCGCGATGCTAAAGGCTCCGGAGGTAGAAATCAAGAAGGAGCATCGAGTGTTGATGGTCAACAAGACCACCAGTTTCAAGAAAAAGGGTAAAGGCAAGAAGAAGGGGAACTTCAAGAAGAACGACAAACAAGTTGCTGCTCAGGAGAAGAAACCCAAGTCTGGACCTAAGCCTGATACTAAGTGCTTCTACTGCAAAGGGACTGGCCACTGGAAGCGGAACTGCCCCAAGTATTTGGCGGATAAGAAGGATGGCAAGATGAACAAAGGTATATGTGATATACATGTTATTGATGTGTACCTTACTAAAGCTCGCAGTAGCACCTGGGTATTTGATACTGGTTCTGTTGCTAATATTTGGAACTCAAAACAGGGACTACGGATTAAGCGGAGATTGGATAAGGACGAGGTGATGATGCACGTGGGAAATGGTTCCAAAGTCGATGTGATCACCGTCGGCACACTACCTCTACATCTACCTTCGGGATTAGTTTTAGACCTGAATAATTGTTATTTGGTGCCAGCGTTGAGCATGAACATTATATCTGGATCTTGTTTAATGCGAGACGGTTATTCATTTAAATCTGAGAATAATGGTTGTTCTATTTATATGAGTAATATCTTTTATGGTCATGCACCCTTGAAGAGTGGTCTATTTTTGATGAATCTCGATAGTAGTAATACACATATTCATAATGTTGAAGCCAAAAGATGCAGAGTTGATAATGATAGTGTAACTTATTTGTGGCACTGCCGTTTAGGTCATATTGGTGTAAAGTGCATGAAGAAACTCCATTCTGATGGACTTTTGGAATCACTTGATTATGGATCACTTGGTACTTGCGAACCATGCCTCATGGGCAAGATGACTAAAATGCCGTTCTCCGGAACAATGGAGCGAGCAACAGATTTGTTAGAAATCATACATACTGATGTATGTGGTCCGATGAATGTTGAGGCTCATGGCGGGTATCGTTATTTTCTCACCTTCACAAATGATTTGAGCAGCTATGGGTATATCTACTTGATGAAACATAAGTCTGAAACATTTGAAAAGTTCAAAGAATTTCAGAGTGATGTGGAAAATCATCGTAACAAGAAAATAAAGTTTCTACGATCTGATCATGGAGGAGAATATTTGAGTTACGAGTTTGGTCTTCATTTGAAACAATGCAGAATAGTTTCGCAACTCACGCCACCCGGAACACCACAGCGTAATGGTGTGTCCGAACATCGTAATCGTACTTTACTAGATATGGTGCGATCTATGATGTCTCTTACTGATTTACCGCTATTGTTTTGGGGTTATGCTTTAGAGACGGCTGCATTCACGTTAAATAGGGCACCATCTAAATCCGTTGAGATGACGCCTTATGAATTGTGGTTTGGCAAGAAACCAAAGTTGTCGTTTCTTAAAGTTTGGGGCTGTGATGCGTATGTGAAAAAGCTTCAACCTGATAAGCTCGAACCCAAATCGGAGAAATGTGTCTTCATAGGATACCCAAAGGAGACTGTTGGGTACACCTTCTATCACAGATCTGAAGGCAAGACATTCGTTGCTAAGAATGGATCCTTTCTAGAGAAGGAGTTTCTCTCGAAAGAAGTGAGTGGGAGGAAAGTAGAACTTGATGAGGTAACTGTACCTGCACCCTTATTGGAAAGTAGTTCATCAGAGAAATCTGTCCCTGTGACTTCTACACCAATTAGTGAGGCAGCAAATGATGATGATCATGTAACTTCAGATCAAGTTACTACCGAACCTCGTGGGTCAACCAGAGTAAGATCCGCACCAGAGTGGTACGGTAATCCTGTTCTGGAGGTTATGTTACTTGACCATGACGAACCTATGAACTATGAGGAAGCGATGATGAGCCCAGATTCCGCAAAATGGCTTGAGGCCATGAAATCTGAGTTGGCAAAGGAATCCAGATTTTACAAGAGAACCAAGCACATCAAGAGACGCTTCAATTCCATCCGCGATCAAGTCCAGGTGGGAGACATAGAGATTTGCAAGATACATACGGATCTGAATGTTGCAGACCTATTGACTAAGCCTCTCTCACGAGCAAAACATGATCAGCACCAAGACTCCATGGGTGTTAGAATCATTACTGTGTAATCTAGATTATTGACTCTAGTGCAAGTGGGAGACTGAAGGAAATATGCCCTAGAGGCAATAATAAAGTTATTATTTATTTCCTTATTTCATGATAAAAGTTTATTATTCATGCTAGAATTGTATTAACCGGAAACATAATACATGTGTGAATACATAGACAAACAGAATGTCACTAGTATGCCTCTACTTGACTAGCTCGTTTATCAAAGATGGTCAAAGTTTCCTAACCATAGACATGAGTTGTCATTTGATTAACGGGATCACATCATTAGAGAATGATGTGATTGACTTGACCCATTCCGTTAGCTTAGCATTCGATCGTTTAGCATATTGCTATTGCTTTCTTCATGACTTATACATGTTCCTATGACTATGAGATTATGCAACTCCTGAATACCGGAGGAACACTTTGTGTGCTACCAAACGTCACAACGTAACTGGGTGATTATAAAGGTGCCCTACAGGTGTCTCCGAAGGTACTTGTTGGGTTGGCATAGATCGAGATTCGGATTTGTCACTCCGATTGTCGGAGAGGTATCTCTGGGCACTCTCGGTAATGCACATCACTATAAGCCTTGCAAGCAATGTGACTAATGAGTTAGTTGCGAGATGATACATTACGGAACGAGTAAAGAGACTTTCCAGTAACGAGATTGAGCTAGGTATGAGAATACCGACGATCGAATCTTGGGCAAGTAACATGCCGATGACAAAGGGAACAACGTATGTTGTTATGCGGTTTGACCGATACAGATCTTCGTAGAATATTGATACGTCTCCAACGTATCTATAATTTATGAAGTATTCATGCTATTATATTATCCATCTTGGATGTTTTATGGGCTTTACTATGCACTTTTATATTACTTTTGGGACTAACCTATTGACCCAGAGCCCAGTGTCAGTTTCTGTTTTTCCCTTGTTTCAGTGTTTCACAAAAAAGGAATATCAAACGGAGTCCAAACGGAATGAAACCTTCGGAAAATTTATTTTCGGAAAGAAAGCAATACGGGAGACTTGGAGTGCACGTCAGGGGATCAACGAGGAGAGCACGAGGCAGGGGGCGCGCCCACCCCCTGGGCGCGCCCTCCACCCTCATGGGCCCCTCGTGGCTCCCCTGACCGACTTCTTTTGCCTATATATATCCATATACCCTAAAAACTTCGGGGAACAGAATAGATCGGGAGTTCCGCCGCCGCAAGCCTCTGTAGCCACCAAAAACCAATCGGGACCCTGTTCCGGCACCCTGCCAGAGGGGGGAACCCTCACCGGTGGCCATCTTCATCATCCCGGCGCTCTCCATGACGAGGAGGGAGTAGTTCACCCTCGGGGCTGAGGGTATGTACCAGTAGCTATGTGTTTGATCTCTCTCTCTCGTGTTCTTGAGGTGATACGATCTTGATGTATCGCGAGCTTTGCTATTATAGTTGGATCTTATGATGTTTCTCCCCCTCTAATCTCTTGTAATGGATTGAGTTTTCCCTTTGAAGTTATCTTATCGGATTGAGTCTTTAAGGATTTGAGAACACTTGATGTATGTCTTGCCGTGCTTATGTGTGGTGACAATGGGATATCACGTGATCCACTTGATGTATGTTTTGGTGATCAACTTGCGGGTTCCGCCCATGAACCTATGCATAGGGGTTGGCACACGTTTTCGTCTTGACTCTCCGGTAGAAACTTTGGGGCACTCTTTGAAGTTCTTTGTGTTGGTTGAATAGATGAATCTGAGATTGTGTGATGCATATCGTATAATCATACCCACGGATACTTGAGGTGACATTGGAGTATCTAGGTGACATTAGGGTTTTGGTTGATATGTGTCTTAAGGTGTTATTCTAGTACGAACTCTTGAATAGATCGATCCGAAAGAATAACTTTGAGGTGGTTTCGTACCCTACAATAATCTCTTCGTTTGTTCTCCGCTATTAGTGACTTTGGAGTGACTCTTTGTTGCATGTTGAGGGATATCTATATGATCCAATTATGTTATTATTGTTGAGAGAACTTGCACTAGTGAAAGTATGAACCCTAGGCCTTGTTTCCTAGCATTGCAATACCATTTGTGCTCACTTTTATCATTAGTTACCTTGCTGTTTTTATATTTTCAGATTACAAATACCTATATCTACCATCCATATTGCACTTGTATCACCATCTCTTCGCCGAACTAGTGCACCTATACAATTTACCATTGTATTGGGTGTGTTGGGGACACAAGAGACTCTTTGTTATTTGGTTGCAGGGTTGCTTGAGAGAGAACATCTTCATCCTACGCCTCCCACGGATTTATAAACCTTAGGTCATCCACTTGAGGGAAATTTCCTACTGTCCTACAAACCTGTGCACTTGGAGGCCCAACAACATCTACAAGAAGAAGGTTGTGTAGTAGACATCAAGCAGTTTCTGGTGCCGTTGCCGGGGAGGTGAGTGCTTGAAGGTATATCTTTAGATCTTGCAATCGAATCTTTTTGTTTCTTGTTTTATCACTAGTTAGTCAATAAAAGAAAACTACAAAAAAATGGAATTAAGTTTGCCACATACGCTTCACCTTTTTAATATCTTTCGTGAAAATGATGGAAAGGAAAATTGTGCTCAAGTGCTAGAAGAAGAAGTCTATAAAATGTTTGGCACTAAGTATTTGAATGATGAGCATGATTGCAATGTTGTTAGTATGAATTCTTTGAATACCCATGATGCTAATGATATGCAAAGCCACAAGCTTGGAGAAGCTATGTTTGATGAAGATGATATTTTTTGTCCCCCAAGTTTTGATGAGAAAATTTATTATGATGAAAGCATCCCTCCTATTTATGATGATTATATTGATGAAAGTGGATTTGGAGAGGTCATGACTTTATTTAGTGATGAATCCACTATTTTGGAAGAGGTTCCAATTGATTTGATAACAAAGTTGCTATTTATGATGATTATTGTGATGACATGTATGCTATTAAGAATAATGATAACCATGAAACTTGTCATCATGATTTTAGTTTTCAATTGGATTATGCCTCACATGATAGTTATTTTGTTGAGTTTGCTCCCACTACTATTCATGAGAAGAAATTTGCTTATGTGGAGAGTAATAAAAATTCTATGCTTGTGGCTCATGAAAAGAATGCTTTATGTGATGGTTATATTGTTGAATTCATTCATGATGCTACTGAAAATTATTATGAGGGAGGAATATATGCTTGTAGGAATTGCAATAATATCAAGTTTCCTCTCTATGTGTTGAAAATCTTGAAGATTTGCTTGTTTTACCTTCCTATGCTAGTTGTTTCATGTTCCCATAATTTGTTTGCTCACTAAATCCCTATGCATAGGAAATGGGTTAGACTTAAATTTGCTAGTCATATTCTTCATGATGCTCTCTTTATGTTTCAATTCTTATCTTTTATGTGAGCATCATTGAAATCATCATGCCTAGCTAGGGGCGTTAAACGTTAGCGCTTGTTGGGAGGCAACCCAATTTTTATTTCGTTCTTTCTTTTTGGTTCTGTATAGTAATAAATATTTGATCTAGCCTCTGGTTAGATGTGGTTTTATGTTTTAATTAGTGTTTGTGCCAAGTAAAACCTATAGGATCTTCTTGAATGATAATTATTTGATCTTGCTGAAAAAGAAAGAAACTTTCTGCTCACGAAAACAATTGTTAAAAATCACCAGAAAGTGATAAAAAAATGATTCCAATTGCAGTAGATCAATAATAAAATTATATAGGTCGTCCTATTTTGGCAGATTTTTCTGAGTTCCAGAAGTTTGCGTTTGATGCAGATTACTACAGACTGTTCTGTTTTTGACAGATTCTGTTTTCCATGTGTTGTTTGCTTATTTTGATGAATCTATGAGTAGTATCGGAGGGTATGAACCACAGATAAGTTGGAATACAGTAGATATTAAACCAATATGAATTTAGAATGAGTTCACAACAGTACCTAAGTGGTGATTTATTTTCTTATACTAATGGAGCTTACGAGTTTTCTGTTGAGTTTTGTGTTGTGAAGTTTTCAAGTTTTGGGTAAAGATTCGATGGACTATGGAATAAGGAGTGGCAAGAGCCTAAGCTTGGGGATGCCCAAGGCACCCCAAGGTAATATTCAAGGACAACCAAGAGCCTAAGCTTGGGGATGCCCCGGATGGCATCCCCTCTTTCGTCTTCGTTCATTGGTAACTTTACTTGGAGCTATATTTTTATTCACCACATGATATGTGTTTTGCTTGGAGCGTCATTTTATTTTGTTAGTATTTGCTTGCTGTTATTTAAAATAATGTTTTGCATCTTTCTTTTCAATAAAAATGTCAATGATAGCTGTTACCATGCTTATTTTGCAAGTATACATGTTGCTGTTTCAAAACAGAAAGTTTATCGCTGTTGCAAAAACTCCCTAGAAAAGTCAGAATATGATAAAATGTTGGAACTTTTTGCATAATAAGCTCTGATAAATTTACTACAGTGGGAATTTTCTTTCATATTTTTTGGAGCTAGGGAAGTATGGATCTTGCTGCATTCTTTACACACTGTCCTGTTTAGGCAGATTGCTGTTATGTTTGCATTGTTTGTATATGTTTGCTTGTTTAATGATTCAATTTGAGGATAGGACTATTAAATATGCAGAGGCATTTAGTATGCAATGTTGATAATAATTTTAGTGATTTGCTACAGTAGAAAATGATAAGGTCTTTGCATTGGTTTATACTAACCTATCTCACGAGTTCTTGTTGAGTTTGGTGTGGATGAAGCTTTCGAGATTTAGGAAACCGTGATATGAGAGGAATTAAGGAGACACAAAAGCTCAAGCTTGGGGATGCCCAAGGCACCCCAATATAATATTTCAAGAAGTCTCAAGTATTTGAGCTTGGGGATGCCCCGGTAGGCATCCCACCTTTCTTCTTCAAGAATTATCGGTTAGTATCGGTTGAGCCTAAGTTTTTGCTTCTTCACATGATGAGTGTTATCATTGAAATGTCGTTTATTTTGTTTTGCTTGCTGTATGAATAAAATACCAAGATCTGAAATTCTTAAATGAGAGAGAATCTTCACATAGCTACATAATTTAACTACTCATTGATCTTCACTTATATCTTTTGGAGTAGTTTGTCATTTACTTGTGTGCTTCACTTATATCCTATGAGTAAATGGTTGAATGAATTGAATATCATAAATCTGAAATTATATATGTTTCATATGCTTATACCATGGGGAGTAATGACTTCACATATAAGAAGTAGAGGTGGTAAATTTATTGAAGGTTAGCAAACATTGTATTGGTCACTTGAACAATTCATGAAAGAATATTGAAGGAAGAGAGATTTCACATATAAATATACTATCTTGGACATCTTCTATGATTGTGAGCCCCATTAATTATTTTCAAACCTGAGCAAATTAGTTGAAGTTGGACAAGGAAGACAACATAATGAGTTATGCTTGGGTATATTTGTATAGAAGTTATATTGTTATGGATCCTCTAACATGTGGTGCTTGCTATTTAGAATCCTTTGCTAGCCAAAATATCTGTACTAAGCGGGAATACTACTTGTGCATCCAAATTCTTTGAACCAAGTTTCTTCCATGAGTGTCCACCATATCTACCTATATGCGGTATTTACATGCCGTTCCAAGTAAATTTGCATGTGCCAAACTCTAAACCTTCAAATAATAATCTGTTTTGTATGCCCAAATCGCTCATGTAGCGACTAGGGGCTAGCAGTATCTTCCATGCTAGGTGGGTTATTCTCACGATGAGTGGACTCCGCTCATCATTCACGAGAAAATGGCTGGTAACTCGGATGCCCAGTCCTATGATCAAAAGATCAAAAACAAATTCGCAAATAATTTAAACAAAACTCCCCTAGGATTTTTGAAAGTTGGACGACACCCATTGTTTCGGACAAGCTGTGGAGTGTGGTTGTTGGTGGAGGGGGAGTAAAATCTTTACCTTTCTGCGTGGGAACCGCCTATGATGTATCTAGTATGGAAGATATTGGGAACTCTTGGTCGTTATGTTGACAATGAAAGCATACCTCTCAAAATTACTTTCATCTCTGTTTTTGCTTCGAGCTCTGGCACCTCTGCAAATCCCTGCTTCCCTCTGCGAAGGGCTTATCTTTTACTTTTATGCAAGAGTCAGTAGTATTCCTTCTCATTCCAACCTACTCTTTAGTTGGCAAGCATCATGTGAAGGAAAGATCTAAGCATATATGGCCATTCAAATATATTTGAGCATGAATTATTACTGTTGACATTACCCTTGAGGTAAAAGGTTGGGAGGCGAAACATTAAGCCCCTATCTTTCTCTGTGTTCGATGAATACTATTTGTTCTAAAAATATGCTTTGAGTGGTAGCAATCATGGAAGACTAAATGATAGTTGAGTATGTGAAGTTTGCTGAATCAAAGCTCTGACATAGACTCTTCCAGAAAATAAGATGAATTGTAATTGTTTGATCACTAATAACACGGTTTGTTAGTTTTCAAGAAAGTTTATGATATATACTTTAACATGTGAATAGTTTGTTACTTGATCATGCAAAGTTTTATGATATGAGCTACTGTTATGACATATAATGATGCTAGAAAAGGTGATTGCAATTATCATTGATCAAACTTATGCACCTGCTAGCATTCACACCTCATAAATTATTTCTTTTATCATTTACCTACTCGAGGACGAGCAGGAATTTAGCCTGGGGATGCTGATACGTCTCCAACGTATCTATAATTTATGAAGTATTCATGCTATTATATTATCCATATTGGATGTTTTATGGGCTTTACTATGCACTTTTATACTACTTTTGGGACTAATTTATTGACCCAGAGCCCAGTGCCAGTTTCTGTTTTTTCCCTTGTTTCAGTGTTTCGCAGAAAAGGAATATCAAACAGAGTCCAAACGGAATGAAACCTTCGGAAAAGTTATTTTTGGAAAGAAAGCAATACGAGAGACTTGGAGTGCACGTCAGGGGATCAACAAGGAGAGCACGAGGCAGGGGGGCGCGCCCCCCCCCCCCCCCCCGGGCGCTCCCTCCACCCTCGTGGGCCCCTCGTGGCTCCCCTGACCGACTTCTTTTGCCTATATATATCCATATACCCTAAAAACTTCGGGGAACAGAATAGATCGGGAGTTCCACCGCCGCAAGCCTCTGTAGCCAACAAAAACCAATCGGGACCCTATTCCGGCACCCTGCCGGAGGGGGGGAACCCTCACCGGTGGCCATCTTCATCATCCCGGCGCTCTCCATGACGAGGAGGGAGTAGTTCACCCTCGGGGCTGAGGGTAGGTACCAGTAGCTATGTGTTTGATCTCTCTCTCGTGTTCTTGAGGTGATACGATCTTGATGTATCGCGAGCTTTGCTATTATAGTTGGATCTTATGATGTTTCTCCCCCTCTACTCTCTTGTAATGGATTGAGTTTTCCCTTTGAAGTTATCTTATCGGATTGAGTCTTTAAGGATTTGAGAACACTTGATGTATGTCTTGCCGTGCTTATCTGTGGTGACAATGGGATATCACGTGATCCACTTGATGTATGTTTTGGTGATCAACTTGCGGGTCCCGCCCATGAACCTATGCATAGGGGTTGGCACACATTTTCGTCTCGACTCTCCGGTAGAAACTTTGGGGCACTCTTTGAAGTTCTTTGTGTTGGTTGAGTAGATGAATCTGAGTTTGTGTGATGCATATCGTATAATCATGCCCACGGATACTTGAGGTGACATTGGAGTATCTAGGTGACATTAGGGTTTTGGTTGATATGTGTCTTAAGGTGTTATTCTAGTACGAACTCTTGAATAGATCGATCCGAAAGAATAACTTTGAGGTGGTTTCGTACCCTACAATAATCTCTTCGTTTGTTCTCCGCTATTAGTGACTTTGGAGTGACTCTTTGTTGCATGTTGAGGGATATCTATATGATCCAATTATGTTATTATTGTTGAGAGAACTTGCACTAGTGAAAGTATGAACCCTAGGCCTTGTTTCCTAGCATTGCAATACCGTTTGTGCTCACTTTTATCATTAGTTACCTTGTTGTTTTTATATTTTCATATTACAAATACCTATATCTACTATCCATATTGCACTTGTATCATCATCTCTTCGCCGAACTAGTGCACCTATACACTTTACCATTGTATTGGGTGTGTTGGGGACACAAGAGACTCTTTGTTATTTGGTTGCAGGGTTGCTTGAGAGAGACCATCTTCATCCTACGCCTCCCACGGATTGATAAACCTTAGGTCATCCACTTGAGGGAAATTTGCTACTGTCCTACAAACCTCTGCACTTGGAGGCCCAACAACGTCTACAAGAAGAAGGTTGTGTAGTAGACATCAAATATGTAGGAACCAATATGAGCATCCAGGTTCCGCTATTGGCTATTGACCGGAGACGAGTCTCGGTCATGTCTACATAGTTCTCGAACCCGCAGGGTCCGCACGCTTAATTAACATTCGGTGATGATCGGTATTATGAGTTTGTGTGATCTGATGTACCGAAGGTAGTTCGGAGTCCCGGATGTGATCACGGGCATGACGAGGAGTCTCGAAATGGTCGAGAAGTAAAGATTGATATATTGGACGGCTATATTCGGATACAGGAAGTGTTCCAGGTGGTTTCGGAGAAAACCGGAGTGCCGGAGGGGTTACCGGAACCCCCCAGGGAAGTATTGGGCCTTAGTTGGCCTGAGGGGACAGAGAGGGCAGCAACCCAGGAGGTGGTGCGCCCCCTCCCTTGAGGAGTTCGAATTGGACTAGGGGAGGGGGTGCGGCCCCTCTTTCCCTCTCCCTCTCCCTCTCTATCCTTCCCCCTTCCCTCTTCCTAGTTGGACTAGGAAAGGGGAGTCCTACTCCTACTAGGAGGAGGACTCCCCCCTCCTTGGCGCGCCCCAAGGGCCGGCCGGCCTCCCCCCTTGCTCCTTTATATACGGGGGCAGGGGCACCCTAGGACACACAAGTTGATTGTTCCAAGCCGTGTGCGGTGCCCCCTCCACCATAATCCACCTCGGTCATATCGTAGCGGTGGTTAGGTGAAGCCCTGCGTCGCTAGCATCATCACCGTCATAACGCCGTCGTGCTGACAAAACTCTCCCGCCAAGCTCTGCTTGATCGGAGTTCGTGGGACGTCATCGAGCTGAACGTGTGCTGAACTCGGAGGTGCCGTGCATTCGGTACTTGGATCGGTCGGATCGTGAAGTCGTACGACTACATCAAGCGCGTTGTTATAACGCTTCCGCTTTCGGTCTACGAGGGTACGTGGACAACACTCCCCTCTTGTTGTTATGCATCACCATGATCTTGCGTGTGTGTAGGAAAATATTTGAAATTACTACGTTCCCCAACAAGATATGCCATAGGCGGTTCCCAAACAGAAAATAGAGTTTATTCCTTTTTCCACCATACTTTCACTTTCCATGGCTAACCGTATCCACGGGTGCTCTCCATACCAACACTTTTCAAGGAATTTATTATTTGACAACATAAAGTAAATTCATTTTTGCATTTCGGGACTGGGCATCCCTAAGACCTTTGCCTTACTCTCATGCAATGACAAGTGAATAAACACTCATCGTGAGAATAACACATCCAGCATGGAAAATATTAGCCACCCGTTACCGTTCCGGGAGCGAAACAAACACACAAAAGAGAAATTTATTTTGAAAATTAGAGATGGCACATGCAAATTTGCTTAGAACGGCAAAAGAATACCGCATATAGGTAGATGCAGTGGACTCATGTGGCAAAACTGGTTTAAAGGATTTTGGATGCACAAGTAGAGCTCATACTTGGTGCAAAATGAAGGCTAACAAAAAGATTGAGAAGCGACCAACCAAGAAAACGAATAATCTCATAAGCAAGCATCAAGCATAATTAACACCGAATAATGCACCACAAGTAGGATATAATTTTCATTGCATGATTATTGACTTTCGTGCATGCATAGGGAATCACAAACCTTAACACCAATATTCTTACTAGAGCACAATTACTCATCAACATAACTCACATATCACATCATCATATCTCAAAACTATTACTAAGAATCAAGTTTATTTTGTCCGACGATCTTCATGACATTTTTTACTTTATCCTTCTTGGATATCTATCACTTTGGGACTAATTTTCATGTGTTGCTTTTCATAAGCTCAAACAAATATAAGTGAAGATCATGAGCATAATTTTTCTATTTCTCTCAAAATAATTTAAGTGAAGCAAGAGAGAATTTCTTCAAAAAATTTACTAACTCTCAAATAAATCTAAGTGAAGCAAGAGAGCATTTCTTCAAAAATACTAAGCACACAGTGCCAAAAAAGATATAAGTGAAGCACTAGAGCAAGTCCTAGCTCATAAAAGATTTAAGTGAAGCGCAGAGAGCAATTCTAACAAGTCATGATATAATTTTGGCTCTCTCAAATAGGTGTGTCCAGCAAGGATTGATGACTTAAAACACAAATAAAACAAGCAAAGACACATATCATACAAGATGCTCTAAGTAAAACACATATCATGTGACGAATAAAAATATAGCCTCGAGTAAAATACCGATAGTTGTTGGAAGAAAGCGGGGATGCCACTCGGGGGCATACCCAAGCTTAGTTGGTTGCTCATTTTTGGATAATAGCTTGGGATGTCCGGCATCCCCATGCTTAGGCTCTTGCATCCTTCCTTCATCCATTGTAAGATAACTCAAAACTTGAAAACTTCAATCACACAAAACTCAACAAAACCTTCGTGAGATCCGTTAGTGTAAGAAAAATAAATCACTACTATAAGTGCTGTATCAAACCAATTCTTATTTTGTTTATGTATTATATCTACTGTATTCCAACTTTTCTATGGCAAAAACTCATCAAAGAAAACCATAGAGCCATCAAAATAAGCACACAACACAAAGAAAACAGAATCTGTCAAAACAGAACAGTCTGTAGCAATCTGACTTTTGCGAATACTTTTGGAACTCTAAAAATTGTACCAAATTAGGACGACCAGGGTAATTTGTATGTTAATCTTCTGCAAAAAGAATCAAAGAAAAATCTCTTTTCTGTGATTTATAAAAATTATTTTCGTGAGCACAAAGTTTCTGTCTTTTTCAGCAAGATCAAACAACTATCACCCTGGCATGATAATCCAGAAGGAAGCAACAACTGATTATGATGTTGTTCACATAGGATTACTCAGAAGAAAGTTCACTATGACTAAAAACGGTTGTGATGTTTGTTAAATCTTTAGAGTGTACAAAAGGTATTATACAAAGATGGAATTCTAACTGGCATGTGTATTGGTCACCTAATTAACAAGAGTACTTGCGCAAGGCTAGTGAATGAATTTATGGATAAGGAGTTACTCCCAATTAACAAATGTGTTTTTTTTCATTGTAGAACACCACAAAGGTTAGCACTATGCTTGATGGCAACGGCATAGTATTAGTGGGTTGTGTATGACAGTTGTGTAGCAAATTTCAACGTACATTCAACAAAAGTGTGATATAATGATTAAAAAACTAGGTTTGGTTATCTCAGTGGGCACGACATACTCATACATTAGGACCAATGTCATGGATGCTATTGTTGGATGATGACTCAAGTGTAGGCACCTCGCCTCTTGACTCCTTACATGTCGAGAGTAGGCTAGGGTACCTCCGAGTCTCCCCTTGCTTGTACATCGAATTGGGGGACGAGTGGATGATCCATCTCAGATGGGGAAGAGCCTGGCGAAAGATCAACAATGCCCTCTTGTGAATGAAAAGTAGGGTGCAATGGTCAATCAATGACGGGGTTGCACACTTTGAAGGAAATATTGTTGGGAAATGTATGTAGTAGAAAACAAAAAAAATCATCCTATGATCAAGATCCCAGGATCACTATGAAGGTGCATTAAGAGGTTTAGTATGATCGTTACCAACTTCAAGTTGCAGTGGAAAAAGAGTTGGCGTAGATCGACTTGAAGTTCCTCGAACTGTCTCACGAACGATTCCTCGAACAAACACCGAAAGCACGATGCCTCTACGGATTGCACACATATCGAAGTAGTGGTTGAGCAGAGCTTCACTGTCCAGAGCTATGAACTGCTGAGAAAACTAGATGCACCAAAGTAGTGGTAGTCAGTTACCATAAATAAAAACTGGCCGGAAAAAAACAGGGTCATGATTTCTGATGAGATCAAGGCCACATGGTTGGAACTTCCAACAAAGATTTTTTTGATCCGATCTTCTATCTGTGCTCGATTCAATTTTGATTCCGACTCACTAGGCTAAAGACACACACCTACCATGGCCACATCCGGAAGATTTTGTCTGGCAGAGATTATCAACTCACTAGACCCGACCAAAATTGCATGAGTAGAAAAAGAAAACTACATCAGACAAATTCACCAAAAGTTTTGATCTACGGTTGATGTGAGCCAACAATATGAACCCATGTGCTTTCAATTATTAACGAGAAAAAGGTGTGGTAGCTCCTGGGTATCCTTACACCCCCTTGAACAGTAATAAAAATATAGAAAACAAAAAACTAGAATACTGTGACATTAAATATGCTCAAAGATTTTTGGTTCTTGCAATTTTTTGTTGAGAAATATCGTCCGATGACCTCTATACATGACCCAAAAAAATGCTTAAAACTTTGAGCATATTTGATGTCATGAATTCCTTTGTTTACTTTGTTTTCTATTTTTTTAAGTTATTACTGTTCGTGAGGGTGTAGGGACACCCGGAGCTAAAAAAAAGTCGTCGCTTTCTAGTCGTATGCATATGCTTTGCTTTAGAAAAAAAAAATCAGTATATATATTTTTAGGTTTCTTAGGCTTGCATCCCACGAGAAATAAAAGTACCTGATTGAACTATCAGAGAGAGTTCCAGCTTGATGGTGGGAGGGGCCACGGTTATAGCTGCTCCAGTGGTGGTTGGCCAAAGTATGCTTCTGCCGCCGGTTGTGAATGGAACCAGCATCCAACCCCAACAAGGCAGGCTGGTGCAACTACCTCGCCACAGAACAAGATCTGGTAACATACAACCTTTTCCATCTTTTATTCTTCCTGTTCTTTTTTTTTTTTCCTTTTTCCTTTTTCATTTTCTGTTTTTTATTTTTCCTTTTTTTTCTTCCTGGTTCGGTGAATTGTTTGCAAATACATGAACTTTTTCTTCAAATCGATGCACTTCTTTTCTGAAATTCGATGAACTTCTTCAAATTCAACGAACATTTTTTCAATTTCGAGGAACATTGTTTTAAATTCAATGAACATTTTTACAATTTGATTTTTTTTTAAATCGAATGAACTTTTGTTACACTGATAAACTTATTTTATGAACTTTTTTCTAAGTCGGTGAACTTTTTTCAAATCCAATAAACTTTTTATCAAATTCGATGAACTTTTTCGAATTTGAATATATTTTTTCAAAATCAATGATTTTTTTTAGATACGTGAACTTTTTTCGAAATTCAAGGAACTATTTTTAATGGAAAAACTAAATTTTTTCCAAATTGTTTTCAAATAACTCAAAAATGTCTATGATAACTGAGTAAGAAATAGCGCGGCTGCATTAATTCTAAAACAATTTGCGTTGCAGTTGTTCAGTAGCGTTCTGAAGCTCTAGTGGATAGGTAAGCTATTACAGGAATGTGTGGTGCGTGTTCGATTCCCCGTACTGTTAATTTTTTCCTATAGTCTCCATTCATCCATTACCTACACATCGACTTTATCTCTGCTTAAAAATAAAAGAGCTACCTGGTGGGTTGGTTATTGTGTGTGTCATTATCAATAGGGTGGTCTTGAGTTCCAATCACAGCCCTGCCAATTAATTTTTTTACCCGTCAAAATCACTGAAGCAGGAAGAAACCAACAATACCACCTCACTTTATTAGTAGGCAAATTATTATTTTTACCCGAGTTCCTATCAGCCCTACCAATTGATTATTTTAACCCGTCAAAATCACGGAAGCGTGAAGAAACCAAGAATGCCACCTCACTTTATTAGTAGGTAAATTAATTTCTTTACCCATCAAAATCACCGAAGCAGGAAGAAACCAAGAATACCACCTCAATTTGTTAGTAGGTATATATATACAAATAGATAGATAGATTAGGTCCACCTTATCAACTCATTAATTATTACTTAATGGTTGCCAATGTATAACAAAATAAAATTACCAACTTCTAGTTTTTCATATACAAACCTAACACTATAAATAGACTTGTTAACCGATTCTTACCTCACACATCTCAAGTTATCACTCCAACTCTGGCCTTCTACATCTCAAGTTACAAATCCAAGTATACACCATGGCACGCAAGGTGGCAATAGTAGTTGTATCTATGTTCATATTAGCGGTCAGCTTCTGTTGTAGTAAGTAAGGAACAGAGTACCAAATCTGTACTTAACATATTTTGTGTCCTGATATGGATTTCTGTTAATACAGGTGCAGGAGCTCAGTTACTCAACACCGCTACAAACTTCCCGATCCTTGTCATCGCATAGCATGCATGTATGAATTTTTGCATACAACATAAGTACCAAAATGGGACATGCGGTTTTACTGAAAAGCCGAAGAAAGTCTTTGCTATTGTTATAACTGCAACTTCTCTCCCGACCCCGCGTCGTCCTCAACCGGGCGACACGGGGTACACAACTACCAGCCGCCGCCGGCCTCTCCCTCACCTCCCTCCCTACCCCCGCCGCTGCCGGAGTGTTAGAGTAGTCATTATGGTATACGACTTCTAGTCCAAGTCAGTTTTATACCCCTACCCCAAGTCGGTTTGTACCCTCTTATATACTCTTGTATGCCGCACCAAATCATCAATAAGCAACAGTTTTATTCAGCCTTCATGGTATCAGATACCGGTCCCAGGGTTTAGGGTATGGCTCCGCCAACGCCACCGCCGCCGCCGCCGCCCAACTACTTCGAGCGCCGGGACGCACTCATCGCCAAGGCTGCCAACGCCGCGGCCGCTTCTCTCTCGGCCCTCACCATAGCTCCACAAAACTACCCTGCACCCATCCTCGCCGCACCAATATCTTTTGCAGACACAATCTCCGACGTCAGCCCCTACATCCCCATAGTTCTTGATCTCGCCGCCCACAACTACTACCATTGGAGACATCTCTTCGATCTCCACCTCGGCCGCTGCAACCTGCGCTCGCATGTCGCCGCCAACTGTCTTCCCCGCCCCGACGATCCGCAATGGTTGAAAGACGATCTCGCGATCGTCCAGTGGTTCTACACCCGCATCACCACCGAAATCTTCAACATGCTCGATCACGACGGCGCCACCGCTGCCAACATCTGGCACTCCCTCCGTCAGCTCTTCCAAAGCAACACCGACGCTCGAAAAAACGCTCTCCACACCGAGCTTCGCAATATGGTGCAAGGAGACGCCCCGGTGAACCTGTTCTGCCAGCGCGTTAAGACCATTGGTGATGAGCTCCGCGAACTCGGCGATACAGTTAGCGACTCACAGCTAATCAATATCGTCGTCGTCGGCCTCAGCGAAGACTTTGACAAGCAAGCCTCGTTCATACCGATGATACAGCCCCCTCCTACCTTCGCTGAAGTTCGTTCCTTGCTACAACTCGCGGCGGAAACACAAGCTCGCAAGGACTCTCGCCCCAAGGTCTTTCATGCTGCGGCTCATCCTCCTCTGCCGTCTACACCAGCGCCGCCTTCCAGGCCGGCTCCTGCCGCCGGGCCGTCCGCATCGTCATCTGTTCAACCGCCCCCAGGCTGGCGTCCTAGTCCGAACTACCGCGGCAAAAACCCTATCTACAGGCCGCCGTCGACTCGTTCGGTTCCGCCTACGACATCACCAGCACCGAGTCCTACACCACCCACCAATGCTCCATCTGCGGTTGCATGGCGGCCTCCTCATGATCCTTGGACGGGGCTTGTTCAAGCATGGCCCATGCCCTGGTCCGCTCCGTCCACCCTCGGTGCTCCGCCGGCATACTCAGGTGCCTGGCAACCCGGCCTTCGGCCACCTACTGGTGCTCCCGGGGTTCTCAACCCCCGACAGCAGGCCAATGCCTATCACGCCGCCCCAACGTATGCTCCTTATGGTCATTACAGCACCGACGGCGGCGCCTACTACACACCTCAGCCAGCCGTGCTCCCGACGCCACCCCCACCACAGCCGGCCAATGCCTACTACACTCCCCAACCGGCCCTACTGCCTTCACCATCGTATCCGCCGGCACTGCTTCCGTCGCCACCCTCACCTGCGACGCCGAGCTGGGATCAAGCTGCCTTTCTCCAGGCCATGAATAACTTTACTGCACAAGGAAACTCAGGTACGGATTGGATCTTTGATTCAGGGGCCTCTAGTCATATGTCTGCATCTAGTAATTGGTTATCTTCTTGCACTAAATCTCCTTTCCCTTCCATTATCCTTGGAGATGGATCATCTATTCCTATATATTGTGTTGGTCAGGCTCAACTTCCCTCTTCCACCAAACCTCTTTTACTTCGCGATGTTCTAGTTGCACCCGCCCTCATTAAAAATCTTATCTCTGTTCGCCAATTTACTTGCGACAATCTAGTTTCGGCTGAATTTGACCCTTTTGGTTTATCTGTGAAGGATTACCTGACCAAGGCCGAGATCGCTCGCTTCAATATGGTATACGACTTCTAGTCCAAGTCAGTTTTGTACCCCTACCCCAAGTCGGTTTGTACCCTCTTATATACTCTTGTATGCCGCACCAAATCATCAATAAGCAACAGTTTTATTCAGCCTTCACGAAGGAGGCCGTCCGACGGCGGACGGCGGCGGCGAGGCGTCCTCAGCTTTTCCTTCCTTTTCCCCCTCGCCCTAGCTCATTCTCCCATCCCCATATCCATGGTCAATCTGATCTGATCTGATTGCCGAGACAACCCTGGCCAAGATCGTGGAGGCAATCTCACCGTGGACAGCAGCGTTCAGTCACACGAGGCGTGCACCCCTCCAGCCGCGATCGTCCATAGTGACGGAGGCAAGGGGCATGATGCAATCCGCGACTGCCCACAGATGTTTCTTCTTTGGTACTATTGTGTGGCCTTGCACGAGATCTTCGGCGCTACGCACAGATCAGAATGACAAGGCACAAGCGGCGACACCACCACATCGTATTATCTACCTCGTCGGCCAAAAATTAACGGAGGTTGGTATGTCTAGATGGATCGAAGGCCATATGTTCTACACAATTATACTGTGTGAACTTGGTAATGGGTGATGTAAGAAAACTGGATGGGACAGATCGGAAGAAGTTTGCGTGTTGGACGATTGGAATTTTGCAGCAGTAATCTCGACGAGTGGGGCAGCAACACTGGCAGACTTTGTTCTTGGCGGTCTTAGTTTCTGGGGTGAAAACCCTAGGTCTTGTACCTGGCAATGGTGGCTTCCTAGTCGTTTCCTTGTTGAAGGCATTGTTTGGAGATTGGACCTTCTCCAGGGTGAAAATCCAGGATCTAACTATGATGGTTGGACCGGACGACGATAGTGTTTGTGCACTATAACCTTCATGAAGGTGTCGTTTTTGAAGAATCCTTTTCGGAGTCTACGTGTTGCCATCACTGGTGGTGCTCTTGCAGCTGTGAGCCTCTCTTTGTTTCGACGGGGCCTTTGTTTTTTTTCTCTTCTTATTTTTTTTTGGCTGTGTGCATCCGTGATGTCTAGACTTGCTTTGGATATTATGTTGTTGCAGAGGCTGGATGTAATTGGTATCATCTTGATATTAATATATTCCATTTGTCGAAAAAAATAACTGCAAGGATAAGACTTCAATTGATCAACTAGTGTTTCCTCTGCAAGGGGAACCAAATAGCGCATGAACATGCAATATATGATGGATGCGTCATCAATGAAAGATTAGTGCTTTTAGCGAGGTTGTTGTGTTTAATATGAAAATAAATTGTTTGTGGGTAATAAAGAGATTGGCGGCAACTATGGCATTAGTAGTATGAATTTTGTGTGCAGAAATTCTACATCAGTCCCTAATTCCCTTTCCTATTTTCTTCTCCCAGACCCACCTAGTGCTCCTCCTTCTCTCCATCTCCCACCACTGTTCGTTCCCCCTCTATCAATACTCCACTGTGACTTTATTGATAGTTAGGCCGTTGCAATTCCTCGATATTAAGCACTACCACTGTGACTTTTGTTGATAGTACCACTACTAACGCTTATACATTAAACACCCCAATTGCATTTTATAGCAATCGTGGCAACAATACATATTTCAACCATTGTGTCATCCACCGACCCTCGTTAGATCAGGCTCATTTTCCCTACATTTCTTACTGTCAGATTTTTCCCCAGGACACTATGTATCAGCCATTTTCTTAGTCGGGTTCCTTTTTAGCCTTGTATCTAATGAAACTTTCGTTTCTTCCTTAATGAACAACGCGCAAAACTCAAAGATACGGTTCCAAGAGTGGTCGACCTCCATCCGGATGCGCGGCCGACCCCTTCCCGCTGACCATAGTTCAGAGAGAAACCAATCTCGTACCTGCCCGGATCTCTGCTTATTTTCTCCTGAACCGAGGTGGACTCTGCTATAAATCGTGCAGAGGTGAACCGAGGCGTACTCCCGCCCTGGCCGAGCAGGACCGAGCCGGATTCCGAGTCCTCCACTACGTAGCTCAACTTCGTCCTACAAATTCAGCAACAACCCGTCCGCTTCGTTCCACCCCGATCACAGCCTTGCCTATAGGTACGTACGTGTGTGCTCTGCTCGGCGGATCCGATCGGCCTCCACTGTTAGAAGGGAGAGATGGATTGGTGGAATATTCGTTGTATTGAAACATGATGGATGTATTATTGAGCCTCGAGGGCGAGTATATATTGAGTACAAGACTTGGAGGGCAAGACGCCTCTCCTGGAGATAAGGTAGGAGACGGATTACAAATCCTAGACTACCAAATACAAGTATCCAAATATATCTCTAACATCCCCCGCAGTCGTAGCGATAGCGTTGCGAACAACAAGAGCGTCGCGGACGGTTAGACTGGAGAGAATAGCAGCCGACGGACTGACATCCCCCCGTAGTCCTAGCGGGAGCGTCGTGAACGGTGTCGCGTCGCGGACGCGTTGACTATAGAGGAAGCCGACGAGTTGCTCAAGCGGATGATAGCCCTTTGTGCCGATGTCGATGTAGCCGAGAGCGTAGGGTGGTGTAGCCGTGGTCGAGGTAGCCGCGCGAAGAACGCCGTGGTCGATGTCGAGTCGGGGTAGCCGGTGTCGAGGGAGTTGCCGTGGAGCCGCAGGCGCAAGGAGGCGCCGAGTTAGTCATGGGCGCAGTGGTGTCGAAGAAGTGATGCGCCAGAAAGGAGAATGGTGTTGACGACGCGTCGCGCTGGGTTTGCCAACCCCGGGGACACATCATAAACGAAGGCACGCGTCGGTGTTGCCAGCACCGGGCATGCGTAGACGGTCGAAGACGAAGTTGATGAAGCGCCGCACCAGGCTTGCCAGGCCCGGGGACACGTCGTGGACGAAGGCACGCGGCGGTGTTGCCAGCACCGGGCATGCGTAGACTGGGACCTGCACGAGCTGTACGCCATGTCGAAGAGGTCGGAGAGGCCAGCAGAGAAGGACTCGACGACGGTTGCGGCGCCAATCGGCGCGGGGCCAATGTCGCCCGCGGTTGTCGGAGTAGATGAAGCGGTCGGGGTAGATGACAGCGACGCTGGCGACGAGCTGGTGTTGGACGAAGACGAAATGGGGTGGACGGGCAGCGGCGGCAGCTATGGAGGTAGCCGCGGCGGCGGCCAAAGAAGAGCGGCGGCGACGGCTAGGTTAGGAGTGCGGCGGCGGTGCTCGAAGTAGGCGAAGAACCCTGACAGCGTGACGAAGACCGGCGCGGACGATGGCGTTCCCGCGCCAAGGGAGACGGCGCGGTGCATACAAAGGGAGGTCGACGCGCGGTGACGGCGGAGTGGACCGCGGGCCGTGGCGCTATGGCCCAAGGGGCGACGCAGCGGCAGCAGGCGGGTCGGGGCGACGGCGGGAAGACCTCAGGGCGGCGGCCGGGACCGCGGGCCGCGACGCTGCGGCCCGAAGGGGCGACGCAACGGCGGTTCGCGAGTCGGTGCAACCGCGGGGACGGCCTCGGGACGGCGGCGTGGACCGCGTGCCACGCTCGCTACGGCCCGACGGGGCGACGCAGCGGCGGCGCAAGGGTAGGTGCGGCCACAGGGACGACCTGGAGCTGACGGCCTCTGGGCCCGAAGGGGCCACGCGGCGGTGACGCGGGTCGGTGCAGCCGGGAGAAGAACCACGGGGCGGCGGCGCTGCGGCCCGACGGGGCGATGCAGCGGCAGCCCGATGCTCGATCGGTGGAGAGGCGCGCTGAACTCGGGGACGATCTTCACAGGACCTGCGGAGGCGCGCGTAACCGACGGGCCAGGTCGGTCCCGCGGCGTAGATGAGGCGGATCGCGGCGGCGAGCGGGTGATCAAGCCGATCGCACGCGAGGTCGGGGACGCCACTCGGTGGAGGCGTGGTGGCGGCGAAGTCCGAGATGAAGCCGGCGGCGGCGGGCGGCAGGCGGCTATGATTGGCCGCCGCATGGCGCGAGGCCGCCGGGTCGGGGTGATGCAGGTGTCCCGGTCGGAGCAGGGTGGTGACGGCCGGCGTAGATCGACGGCGGGCCGTCGCGCGAACGGCGGCGGTGAAGGGCCGCCGGGTCGGGGCGACCAGCGGGCCGACGCGCGGACGACGCGCGAGGCTGCCGGGTCGGGGCGACCGACGGGCCGACGCGCGGACGACGCGCGAGGCTGCCGGGTCGGGGCGACCGACGGGCAGACACGCGGACGACGCGCGAGGCCGCCGGGTCGGTGAAGAAGCCGGCCAATCGCGCCGGTGTTGGAGTAGAGGCGCACGGGGTCGACGGCGGCGGTGGGCGACGCAAATCGGATCACATAGACCGGAAAACCAAAAAGTAGACGCCGATCAAGGCGACCGGCGAGAGAGAAAAAATCCGGATCAAAGGATCGGGAAAAAAGACTCTCTAGGGCAGCCGGCCAACACGGCCGGCGGACGAATCCTAGGTACGGGCGGCGCGGCCCCCGGCAGCGGTCATGGAGGCCGACCGCCCAGGGGCAGCGCGCGGGTGCGGAAGCGGCGGCGGCGGCTAGGGTTTAGAACCCGAAAACTGATACCATGTTAGAAGGGAGAGAGGGATTGGTGGAATATTCGTTGTATTGAAATATGATGGATGTATTATTGAGCCTCGAGGGCGAGTATATATTGAGTACAAGACTTGGAGGGCAAGACGCCTCTCCTGAAGATAAGGTAGGAGACGGATTACAAATTCTAGACTACCAAATACAAGTATCCCAAATATATCTCTAACATCCACGAACAGGGATTCATACAAGATAGGAGGACTACCGTGGCTGGCTTCCCCTACCACCTCCCCCCCACCGCGCCGCTGGCCGCTCCGGTCGCGACGGCCACCCCACTGCGCTTCCTTGCCCACCCCCCTCGCGGCGGCATGGGCACGCCGCGCTCCCCTCGGCCCGGATCCAGCTGCGGCTCCGCTGCGGGGGACCTGGATTCGCCCATCGGTCCAAAGACGGCTACTCCACCCCCTAGCGTGCTCCATAGCTGCGGCATCTCCCCGTCCCAGATCCGGCATTTCAGCATCGTGGTGAATGCTCTTCGGCTGCGGTGCCGGAGCCACCGGCTCTGCGACTTAAATCCTTCATAGTCGCCTCTGCTGCAGATCCTGCGGATCTTGATGTGCCCCCACCCGCCGTCTCCAATCCATCATAGTTGCCCCGCCCTCCACAGTCACCCCTTCCTCTTTGGGGCCGGACGGTGGATGGACGGCTGTCTCCTCCAAGAAGAACTGCGGCCGCTCCTCTAGCCTGCCGGACAATAGCAGGCCCGCTCAGCACCGCTCCCAGGATCACCGGGCTGCGTTCAATGCGGTCGGGGGCGGGAGGCCTTCTTATGCCGCTTCCGGGCCGCTGTTTTCGATGCCTCAGCAAGCTCCACCGCCGGAAAGACTGTAGAGATCCACTCCATTGCATCATCTGCGAGCGCCCGGGACATTTTAGCCGTGAGTGTCCACAAAATCCTCGCAATGGCCCGGGTGGCCCTGCTGCTGCTAGGCTAGGTCCGCTTGCCCCCCGCCCCCCGGTGCAATCCCGCCTGCACTTCCCCCCACTGTCACCGCCGCCTCCATCGCCTCCTCCGCCGCACCAGCTGCCCCTCGCCCACCTGCCCACAGTTTCCATGGCTGAGCTGAGCCTGTCTGACCCTGCACGCCGCCCCCACACCAGCCACAAGGTGGGGGTCTCCTCCGTGGAAGTGGAGCTGGCCGTCTTCTTCCTCACGCAGCATGCGGTGACGTTGCGCGCTTTGGACGGGGTGACGGCCACATCCCCGATGGCCGCCGGGCGGGCCTTCGAGGCCCAGCTCTGCGTCCCGCCCCACCAGCTGCGGGTCACTGCTCACCAGCCCGAAGACTTCCTAGTCGTCTTCACCCAGCCGGTGCACCATGCCAACGCTGTGCGTCGCGGCACCCTGCGCGTCGACGGCATCAACCTCGCCATCCAGCCTTGGCGCGAGGACGATCATGCAGGCTTCGCCACCTTCAACCTGCATGTCCGCTGCGTCATCGAGCACATGTCCATGCAGTACTAGTCCATCGAGGGGGCGCAAGAGGTGCTCGGCGACAAGGTGTGCGTCGACCGGCTCGACAGCCGCACGCTGGAGCGCGACCACACCAAGACCTTTGCCTGCTGGGTCTGGGTGTGGGACATGGATTTCATCCCCACCAGGCACACCTACTGGAAGCTTCCGCGGGGCGCCGGTCGGGTGGAGGAGACGGTTGGTTTCTCTCCGCCGGACCGCAGAGTGGCGCCTCCTTCGGGCGCGACGCGGTTCGACCTCCTCATCCACATCGATCTCATCGAAGACTGGTCCCCGCGCTCCCCTCGCTCCTCCCACTCCGCGCAGAGCGGGCTGCCATCCTCCGGCACCAACGACGATGACGCGCTGTCGCGCACCTACCCCGGCACCTGGACCATGCATGTTGAGGACGGCCAGCGCGAGGAGCCGCACAGGCGGCAGGCCCGCGCCCCGGTGGTGGACACTGGTTGCCGGGGCATGCCCGTAAGCGGCTCCAGGCAGGACCCCGACAACGACGGGGCCGGCAGAAGATCCTGGAAGGACACGCTTCTGGGCCGCGGGCGCGGCCACCAAGCTCAGGCTGAGGTCTCGTCCAGGGACCGCCGTGTCCGCAGCGCTCGCCACCGACGCGTCACCGTTCTGGTAGTTCCAAGGGACAGGGCCGCAAGACCAGCGGCCACGGGCCCAAGAAGAGTGCAAGACAGGACACGTCCGCGGCCGCCCCGGCTCTGCCCGCTCACCTCACCTCTGAAGCCCTCAACGATGACCTCGAGCATTTCTTCGCCCAAGCAAAGAAGCCGATCACCGCCATGGAGCCGGCCAAGGCTGACGCTGCCCACCTCGACGCCGAGATTGAAGCTGTGTTGGCCGCGCTGCTGAAGTTCTCTAACAGAGGGAAAGGGCAGCATGAAGATGCCCAGATGGCCGGACCGGATCACTTCGGGCCAACGCTATCCGGGCCATCCCGCAACCCTGCAAGCTTCAACTGCGGAACGCCCACAGCTGCAACAACAGTTCAAATGCAGCTTGGAGAAATCACTGAGCAAGTGTGCCACCTGGAGCTTCAAGACCCTGGTTCTGCTGCTCGAGATCTCTTCACCAGCCCCACACCAGCCCTGCTGCCACTGCCACCGTCCAGGAGATACTCTGCCCCGGCCAAGTCCAGAGCAACTTCCATGCCACCCCCGCGCCAGGGTGCTCGTCAGGCTGCTCAGAACAACGCCACACCTGTCACCGAGCGCGCCACGCTACGCCTGGTGAAGGGTCTGGGTCTGCTAGGTCCAAAGGAGAAGATGACTGCCAAGGCGGCTAAAGCCCTCATCTGCAGGTTCGATGAGCCGCTCTCCGACGACGACATCAACGTCATCGCCAAGTTGACCAGGCTCAACAAGGAGGCGCTGCGCGTGGCCGTGGGCATGGCAGGGCCTGAAGCTGAAGCCGAGGAGGCCGGAGTCTAGTCATGTTAGTGCTCCTCTTCATCTGTAGTAGTTTCCGACAGCGGTCGACAGTAGGCCGGCTCGAGCTAGTTCTAGTTCATCTCTGTATCAGTAGTGGTAGGTGGTTTAGCTTTCGTCGTCGATATTTGGGGCCTATTGGTGGTCGACGACGGCCCCAGGCTAGTATGGCTGTGTATCAGTTGCATTTACATTCCCCTTTCAATGGTAATAGCTGTCGGAACTCGTCGATGGTGTTGTTACTTTTAGAGTTGTTCTATATTCTTGATGAGTAGTACAAAGTGTCCAATTTTAAGCTGGAACATTAGGGGACTGAACACGCCAGCCAGGCGAACTGCTGTGCGACAGATAGTAGAAGCGCAGCGGACAAACATTCTCTGTCTGCAAGAGACTAAGCTAGAATCTTGGACGCCCAGTGTTGTCAGAGAGCTGGGAGGGGCCAGATTAGATGGGTGCGTCGTTCTTCCAGCGATCGGCACTAGAGGAGGAATTGTTGCACTATGGGACAAGAGTATGGTCAGTTTCGTAACGCACGCAGTCGGCAACTTCTCAATCACCGGAAAAGTGTCTCTGATCCAGGACAGGCTTGATTTCTGGCTCACAACTGTCTACGGGCCAGTGGACGACACGAGAAAAGATGATTTCCTTGCTGAAATAGCTCATGCTGCACCACCACAAGGAGAACCCTGGCTGCTAAACGGAGATTTTAACATCATCTATGAAGCCCGTGACAAGAACAATCTCAACCTGAACAGGAGGATCATGGGCATGTTCAGAGCAGCGATCGATAGAGCAGGCCTAAGAGAGATCAAATGCAAAAATAGGAGGTTCACATGGAAAAACGAGCGTCAAAATCCAACGATGGTCAGCATTGACAAAGTGTTCTGCAACTCGGAATGGGATGCCCTCTTCCCTTCTTTTATGCTGATGGCCACGGCAACAGCATGTTCAGATCACTGCCCACTACTGCTTGCAAACACTGCGGCGCCACGCAAAAGAGCTGCCTTCCGTTTTGAGTCCTTCTGGCCACGTTTCCCTCATTTCCATGAAACAGTTGAAAGAGCTTGGCAGCGCCCTGTTAATCACACCTGCCCAATCATCAGGCTCAAGAAGAAGATGCAGAGGACAACGCATGATCTCAAAATTTGGGCAAAGACTCTTTTTAGCGATGCAAAGGTTCAGTTTCATCTGGCGTGTGAAGTAATCTTGAGACTTGATGTAGCTCAAGAAAAAAGAGGACTGACACAACAGGAATTCTGGCTAAGGAAACAACTAAAACTTCGTACCCTTGGACTGGCTGCAGTGGAGAGATCAAGGAAAAGACAGGCATCAAGGCTAACCTGGCTCAAGGCGGGAGATGCACGAACGGCCTTCTTCCAAGCAAAGATCAATTCCAGAAGGAGGAAGAACTTTATACACTCCCTGCAAACTGAAACGAGTACAGTCACTGCGCACGAGGAAAAGAAAGAAATTGCCCACGACCACTTTGCAAATCTGCTGGGGAAAAAGGAGGAAAGGCGTTGCTCCATCAACTGGGAGGAGTTGGATATGCCAAATATGCAAAACGAGGGGCTGGACAATCCTTTCTCGGAACCTGAAGTTTGGGCTGCTATCATGGCATCTCCATCTGAGAAAGCTCCAGGCCCCGACGGCTTCTCAGGAACTTTCTTCAGAGCTTGCTGGGGCACCATAAAGAATGACGTCATGGCAGTTTTTGATCACTTCTACAACCTAGCTGAAGGTGATTTTACCGAAGTCAACTCAGCCATGATCGCCCTCATTGCCAAGAAGGACGGGGCTACTAGAATGAACGACTACAGACCTATAAGCCTGATACATTCCATTGCCAAACTGATCACAAAAGTGCTATCCATGAGACTAGCGGCCGTCATTGACAAGATTATCTCGCCTGCTCAAACGGCCTTTCAGCGCGGGAGATGCATCCATGACAGCTACCTTTACGTGCAGAATTCTGTCCGACCTCTTCATAGGAACAAAACCCCAACACTTCTTCTTAAGCTAGATATAGCTAGGGCCTTCGATAGCATATCTTGGGAATACCTATTAGAATTGCTACAGAGGCTGGGTTTCTCGGCCAGATGGAGGGATTGGATCGCCCTGCTGCTATCCTCCTCCACCTCGTCCTGCATTCTCAACGGCGATCCAGGAGACATTGTCATCCATCTTCGTGGGATCCGACAAGGGGATCCCCTATCACCGCTTCTCTTCATCCTCTGCATAGATCCACTCCATCGCCTCCTAGATGCGGCCACTAGGGTGGGCGTGCTGAATCCCATCCCGGGCGCGGCGGCGAGGATGCGCACGAGCTTATATGCTGACGACGCTGTCATCTTCATCAACCCTGCACGTCAGGAAGTAGATAGTCTTGTTGAGCTGCTACGGTTCTTCGGCGACGCTACGGGACTCCGGGTGAACCTTTCAAAATCTCTCGCGGCTCCCATTAGGTGCGACGACATAGACATGGCTGATGTTCTTCAAAACTTTGGTGGCATTACCACGGCGTTCCCGATTAGATATCTCGGCCTCCCAGTCACGATGGGGCCATTCTGGACAGGATCCGGGCTCGCCTTGCCGGCTGGAAAGGCAGATTAATGTCGTTGGCTGGTCGGCGTGTCCTAGTGCGCTGCATACTTTCGGCCATGCCCACCTTCGCGCTCACAGCCCTTCGAGTTCCAAAGAAGTTCTATAAAGACGTAGACAAATCACGGCGGCGTTTCCTCTGGGCAGGAGATGAGAAGATGTCCGGTGGAAAGTGCAAAGTGGGCTGGAGCACGGTGACCACGCCTGAGCAGTATGGTGGTCTCGGCATTCACGATCTTCCTCGTTTTGCCAGGGCTCTACATCTGCGCTGGTTATGGCAATCCTGGAAGACCCCAGAAAGGCCCTGGGTCGGGACGGGCACGCCCTGCGACGCCTCAGACAGGGCCCTGTTTGCTGCATCCACTGCGATGACCATCGGCGATGGAGCAACGGCGTCTTTCTGGTTCTGCTCATGGCTAGGCGGACGACAACTTTGCCAAGCCTTCCCCACCCTTTTTGCAAGATCAACCAGGAAGAACCGTTCGGTCAAGGACGCGCTGCACGATGACAGATGGATCCTGGACTTGAGGCAAGGTGACCCCGATGCCATTGCACTGCAGGTGGTGCAGCTTGCGAGGGAAATCAGGCAGGCTGCCCTCGCCATCATCCCAGGAACCGAAGATTCTATTACCTGGAAGCTCAGCGCCTCGGGATGCTACACAACAAGTTCAGCGTACAATGCCCAATTCAGCAATAGACAGATTACCTCCTTCAAATCCATCATCTGGAAAGTCTGGGCGCCAGGCAAGATCAAGATGTTCGTTTGGTTGCTGCACCTTGACAGATTATGGTGTAATGATCGTCTGCAAAGGAGAGGCTGGGAAAATGGATATTTCTGCCCGATGTGTATGCGCTGCCTCGAGACTTCAGTTCATCTCTGCTGGGAGCGCCCGGTTGCACTGCAAGTCTGGCACGCGGGGGCAACCTGGAACGGCTGTGCCTCTCTGGACCAGGCCTTCTGGCACAGTGGAACAACAACAACGGACCGAGTGCAAAGGATTATAGCGGCAGCCGCCCCAGGCCACAGGAAGGGAGTTAAAACCGTTGTGGCACTCATCTCCTGGCACATATGGTTAGAGCGCAACGCTTGCACATTCAGAGGGAAGCAGGCAAACGCAAGGCACGTCATTGAAGCCTGCAAACGCGACATGGAGCAATGGAGAATGGTCGGGGCAAAGTGCATCGAGCTACCCTTTGGGGAAGTGACCTGAAAGTATCGCCCTACGAGTTTGGACCCGCAGTTCCCTTCCACCTGCGGGGCAGTTGTAATTTTCCCTTTTCTTGATCACTTGATCACCCCTTGTCACTCTCCCTTCTGCTTAAATCAATGAAATGCCGGCAATGCTGGCCACTTCAAAAAGAAACATCCACGAACAGGCACCAGTTACTCCAAGATGGTAGGCGAGGGGCGGCCAGCCGGCCCGTTAGCGCCAAGGGAGTCACAGCCACAGTATTACGACGAGCAGCAGCTGGACGACCGTCAGTTCGACGAGCTGTGCCAGCGATATGCGCCCTCGCATCTTTCTGGCCGCCGCCAGCGGGTGGCCGCCGCGCCGGCCATTGCTCAGAAGACGATCCTCGAGATCCGTTTGGACAAGGGCTACCCGGAGTTCTCCGACGGCACACGCTAGACGCTACAACGGCATCGGGTTGGACGACGAGACAAAGACCGCAAGTGGTGAGGAAGAAGCTCGTCCGTGCTGCTGTCTAAATTAGTTTCTCTTGAACTTGAAAATACAAAGGAGAACATGGGTACCAGCGCACTCTATATGTAAAAAAAAAATTAGTAATTCAAAACAAGTTCAAAAAATCCCGAAACTTCTTTGGTATCAAACATGATCAAATATTGTAGTCGTATAAAAAGATTCATCAGAGAAAGACTTTTGTTGTATCCTGGGTCGAAGATTCGGCAAAAAACGCTATATACAAGTACTATACACGCTATATTGTCGTCATAAACTTCTCTTTTTTGCCCTGAAGTTAAAATGAATCATTTCTTGTCCAAATTTTTTATACAACTAGAATACCTAATCAAGTTTGATTCCAAAAAATATTTATATTTTTTTGAACTTTTTTTAATTACTAAATTTTTTGGCGCATATAGGATGCGTCGGAACCTGAGAGCACCAAGTTCTTGTCCCTCTTGAACTGGTCTATACTATTAGTTTCTCTTGAAAGGTTGTGGCGTCTTATTTTATAGTTTAGCTCCTAGGTATACGTACCGTCTTACAGAATTGAGAACGATGAACTAGTGTCTCCTGTTGAACCAAACTAGGCCCTCGAGCAAGCAATGTCGCAAGTTACAGTCCGTATGAATTAATTAAAGTTTCATCCAGAGTTTTTGATTTGGGAATTAAGAAATTGCATTATTTATGAAAGTTGTTTTTGTACTGAATTTCAAAAGTCGCCCGTGGCATGCTCGCCGACGTGGCCATGGCCCGCAGCCGCGCTCCGCCTCGCCGTGGCCTGCTCGCCGCCGTGGCCGTGGCCCGCAGCCGCGCTCCGCCCCGCCGTGGCCTGCTCACCCCACCATGGCCACGCGCCGCCGCCGTGGCCTGTTCCTCCCTGCTCGCCCCGCCATGGCTGCGCCCGCGCCCGTGCC